>NW_017732544.1:96811-155223 GCF_001890085.2 Hipposideros armiger
AGGAAGAAGAGACACCATCCCTTTCGCCTTTTGATTCCTGGACCTGTGTGTTCTGTCAACAGGCACGATAGCACCTGTATAAAGGTTTCTGATACAAAGCATATCCTGCATTTGTTAGAATTTAGACATTCAGGATGTGGTCTCCTGAATGTTACCATAGACAAGTGTTCAGTAAATTCTTTCAACTTCCTAATAGGCCTCAGTCACTTTTGAGTGAGGAGATATGAGATAAAGACCAGTTAATTAATGGGGCACTAGTGTATTGCTGTACTCCCTTTTTATGAAATAAATGCATTGCTCAGAAGCAGTCTTGTGCAGACTACCCTAATGGTGGTTAAGCCAGGTCAACCTTGGTAAGGGGAAGCCAATTTTATTGAGTTTATACATAGCCTCTGTCCCTGCCCTCACCTATGGGCCCACTGAACAGACACTAGAATAGCTAGGGAAAAAGACTGGCTGAAGTTCGCAAGGTATATCATTTTGTCCACCTACAATTTGCAGTTTCCTTGGCAGTGGATGCATTTTGTGAACATTAAGGTGAAGCACAGTAACTTCATAGTCTTTGCCCATTTGAGCGGTCCATCTTTTCCAGGAGTGCTTTGCTCCAGTCTTCCAAGCCTGTTCCATTTATGCCTATGGACATCCAACTGAACCATGAGCAACCACTCATGAGTCAATGAATAACAGTACTTCTGATTATCTCTCTGTCCAGACAAAGTGGACAAAGAATGTATAACTCAGTGGTTTTGCCACTGGAAGGATTTTCCTTCACTGCTGTTCTTCAATGTCACCATTAATTTGTGTTGTCATGAAGCAGCCATACATTTGTGGGGGACCAGAATGTCATACAAAATTATCTATCGACCGGGCATGTAATTTTTCTTCTACAGTCATTCAACCGACAGTGAGGAACTTTCCATGAAACCAAACATGCTGTGATTCTACTGTTGCCAGCAGCTCTAGATACTATCCTTATTTGTCACAAGCACCTTGTGTGTATGTATATGGAAACAGAATATCACTTGGTTTCCTTTGTTTTGATGTATCTAAAATTACATCACATCACGTTCTACATGTGTGCTTTCCTGTGACTTGTCTTTTCACTTAACATTATAAGATGATACATGTTGCTGTGGTTCTGGTTTGACCATTTTCACAGATATGTGCTATTCTATCAAGTGCATGTGTGACAACTTATTTGTCCAACTGCTGTCAGTGAACAACACCATGGTTGCTTTTGTTTGTCTACTTTGAAAATTCTTCAACATACCTCCTGGTGCCTAAAGATTATTTCTTAACATTGCTGACGGGTGCCATTGTACATGGGATCTGATTTATCCATGCTCTAAAAATGCACTTATATATTTTATACAAACACTTATACAAATTTATGCATGCATGATATATTTAACATTTCAAAATACTGCATGCTAAATCAATAAATAGCCTCCATTTATGTTTATAATAGAACTATTGTGTTCCTGCTGCCATATAATACATACATTTAAAAGAAATTCTTATTATAAATTATTTTGCGAAAAGTTTTTCCCCCCAAAAGCCACTCAACTGAATTAGTATTTAAATTAATAAAAATTAAACAATAATTAAATGTAATTTTATAACTACAAAATTAGTGAAGTTTAGAAATGTGAAATTGACAAGTGTTGGTGAGCACATGAATCATTGAAAACTCTTACACCTTGCTGATGAGAACATAAGCTGATATTCTTACTTTGGAAAATAAATCAGCACTGTAGTGTGAGGATAAATATTCACATATCTAAATAACGGTATATATCCTACAAAAAACAGGCATCTACAAACATTTACTGGAGCATATGTGCGAAGAATGAAATTGCTAATTTGTAACCTACTGAATGCTTCACTAGGTAATGCTAAGGTGTTTTAGAAAGTAATTTTCACAACCTTCGCTCTTAGGAATGTTCAATATCATCACTTATATTTGTATATCCACACATTAATTATTATAAATCTGTTACTCTTTATCTAACATAAATTTTTATATATACATAAATTATAATTTTGTATAGCATGTTTTCACGTTTTTTTTTCATGGCTATCAGTCGGGTTACATGTTGTTTCATATATTTGTGGCTCGTTATTTTTTTCCTATTGTTTGAAATGACTATTCATTTCCTTTTCCTTTTTAAAAATCTTTTTCTTATTGATTTGTGGAAATTCTTTATATATTTTGACAGTGTATTCCTTGTTGGTTATACGTCACATGTAATTCCATTGTGCTTGTCTTCCTGCTTTTGTTTTTACGCCTTTTGATAACCTTTTGATAGTCCTCAATTTTAATGTACTTGAATTAATCTATTTTATCTCTTTATGGATTATACTTGCTGTCTGTTTAAATAAATATTTATGTACACTGAGTTTTTAAAAATCCTACATATTGTCTTCTAAAAGAGAATAATTTTGTATATGTATTTTAGTATTAATCTGTCCATTCTACTCTTAAGAACAAGTCTATGCCCACTGAAATTTATTTTTTTTTTAAATTTCAGAGTTGATAAATCAGTTTCTTCATTTTTCCTTTTCTCTTTTAATTTTCCTAGCTTCGGTTGTTTAGTTCCCTGCAGTAATTTCTTATATTTGTATACATGCACAAGCCTATATCTAGACTTCCTCTATTTCTTTTTACAATTAGATTACCTAATAGTATCACTTCTTGGCCTTTTGGCTAAGATCAAGTATAGATTACCTAATAGTGGGTCAGTTTATATTCAGTTTTTCAAAAAGTCTACTTTTTGATAACCATGTTTTTAATAACTATTATTTAATTATTTCATTTTTATTAAGTATTTTCTTGTTTTTCACCCTTCTCTTTATATTGTTTCTCAAGTTTTTTGGTTTTTTTTTTAAATTTGAATCATTTTTCCTTTCATTAATTTATATATTTATTGCCATCAAATTTCTTCTGAGCACTTCTTCAGCTATCATTTAAAAATCCTCTTGGGTCTGTTTCCTTACACTTATATTCTAGGACATCCACAATTCCCTTTTGTTAAAAAAAATATTTTTTATTAAAATATAATTGACAATTCCCTTTTATATTTTCCCGTGGACCCAAAAGTTGTTTAATAAAAAAATCACTCTATCTAATGTTCCAAATAGAAAGTTCTTAATTGTTTAATAGTTTATTATATTACATTTAGAGAATACTGAATGTTTTTATTTCTACCTTCAAAAATTAATTGTCTTTACTTTTCCGGCCCAATATATCTCCTTGGTGTTTGGTAAACATTCCATGTGCCCTTGAAAATAAGGTGCATTCTCTATTGTCAGTATATAATAAATATATCAGGGTTTGAGGATGTGTGGGTGTATGCATGTATGTATTTGTTACATTATCTTATTTATTCAGTTGTTTTATATATTTCCATATATTTCATGCTTATTAGCCTACTTAAATGATCTAAGACTGATAACTATTATTGGTGTGTGTCTTTCTGTCTGTTTTCCTGTTATCATCTATAGTTTCTGCTGCATGAAATTTGCAGCTCAGCTGTTTCAAAAATCTATTTTGCCACTGTGATCCTGGCTGGAGATATTTTTTCTATTGATTTTTATGTTTGATAAGAAGTTGTGTACATTTTAAAATATTTTTCTATATTGATAACCACACATTTTAAGCTCTGCTTTATTGAAAATTTCTACCCTCTTACAGTGATCTGAAATATCTTCTATCATATGTTAAAAGTCCATATATGTATGGGTAAGCTTTAGGCTCTCTTTTCTATTTAATTGCTCTATTTATCTGTTGTTCTGCCAAAACCCACAGTTTTAAAGCCCATGGCTTTACAACAATTTACTAGCTTAGTATAAATATCTTTTCTCTATGGCTTATCTTTTCATTTTTTTTCTACAGTAACATTTTATGAGCTTTTAACAGAGCTATTTCTCCACCTCTTGAATCTGGGTAGGTTTTGGCTTGTTTTGGCCAGAAAAATATGGTGGAAGCACCATTGTGCTAGTTCTGGGTGTAGGCCTCAAGAAAGCTTATCTATTATCTCAGAACACCGTCATTAAAATGTGAACACATCCATACCCACATGCGGGATGATGAGATACAAGGCTCAGTCAATATCATTGCCCCAGCCAAAGCCAGCCAAATAGCTATTGATCCATCAGTTTACCCGTGGATATATTAATAAGCTAAACTCAGATCAACTGAGCGTGGCCAGATCAACTAAACTTCCTATTCAACCTATAGACTCATGATTAATAATAGATATTTGTTGTTTTAAGCCAGGAGTATTTAAGTGGGTTTAATTCAGCAATAGATTTCTGACATAATATGTGAAAATTTAATATGGTCATGTTTATCAATATTTTGTTTTGTGCCTGACATAGTTTATTTACTTTGAAAAAGTACTACTAAACAATGAAGTCATAAAATATTCTTTCATGTTTTCTAACAGTTTTGATGCATGCCTTTCTCATTTAAGGTTTAAATAAACTGAAATTGATTTTTTGTGTGTAAGATGTGAGTTAGGGTACCAATTTAATTTGTTCCCAATATGAGAGTTAATTGTCCCAGAAAACCTGATTGATTATTTCTTCACTTATTTATAATGCTATGACTTTTATATATGTTAAAATTCTGAATAAGTTTTGGGCTTTTTTGGCCTCTCTATTATGCTCGTTTTTATTTTCCCATCCCTATGCCAGGAATACCATCCAACGCCACCCCACTTTTCTTCTGCATGAGTATATTGCCTATTTTGAGCCATTTTAATTTATACATGAACTACAGAAGTAATCAAGATTTTCAAAAAATCTTGTCATTTTGATTGCAATTACAGTCAATATTAAGATGTTGACATTATTCTAGTTATTTTTTTAGCATTTAATAACACAATATATGTTTGATATTTGTTTCCTGGTGAATTTTTAAAATTGATCATATATATATATATATTTCATGTATGCTTAAATTATATTCCAAAACACTTTTTCATTTATCATTCATTTTACTAACCCTAACTTTTCCTTCTAAATACAATTTATCACATATTCCAAGAAACATTTTTGGTCTTCTACTTTATCATTTATATATCCTCTACTTAATGCCCCTGACACTCATCATTTGCCTGTTTGTTTTCATATTTATTCTCCATTTCACCTTGCCTTTGATCTGCATTGTAGAGACTAATATTTCAAAGGATAAATTAACAATTGGCGTCCAAGTAGGTCCAACCAATGAGAAGAGAAAGAAGCAGGATATGTTTCTCTGATTAGGCCTCACCCAGTGATTCTAGTGTGGGCTCCCATCTTGCCTGTGTAACTCTCTCTGTCCATGGTCCCCAATCCCATCAGGCTATGTCTCCCACCCTCTAACTCTGGTTCTAGATCTCCCCAGTTGGCCCTGGTTTCTGGGATCTGGTAACACTGTCTCCCTCCATTATCCTTCTAGCCCTCTTATGGAAGTCGATTCCTGATGCTTTGGATAGCCAGGTTACCTCACTGAAACTCTTGGTTAATCAATGTAGTAACCAATTGACCATAGTAAAGTCTCTGTGTTTGAAAGAATTAAAGTTATTTCTGTTTTTTTTTCTGACTTCTCTCATTGCACTTTGGTTATACCTCTCGTATCTTTCATTCTAATAAATGGTTCACTAGCTTTTCCTCTCAATAGGTGATCAGCTGCTTGATAGACACTCATCTGTATCATTTTTTAAAATGATACCTAGCAAAAATATTTTGCTGTTCAAAATTACTATACAAATGATTAGAATAATATTCTAAATGACTTACAAAGTAAAATAAATTTTCTTTAAAGTGTCTCATTCATTAACTTTGGAAGCTTTATTCCTGACCTTGTTCTCAAATCCTGAACAATATTTATGCTCCAGCTATGCCGCACCCTCCCTGTTTTTCCAAATCACTCCTTAGGCTATAGTGCTGTCTTTCTTATCTGATTAAATGTTATCCTTAAATATTTACACCCTTTGTCCTTAATTAGACTTCTTATCTGGGAGACTATATTAATAATTATGTACCCAATCCAATGCCCTTTTTATTGATATTTGTCAAAAAGTTATTGTTCCCTCCTGCTTACAAATTTTCTCTGTACTAATATTTTAGTTTTCATTTTGAATATAGCATTTGATGGGATTTTATAAAATTTTAATTATATAAAATCTTACTGCTCACTTTTGGCTATTTACCACACATTTGCTTTCCTCTTTTATGATTTCTGTTGGATTCCACAAATTGTCTAATCATTCCCTAATCACTATAAGGACATTTTGCATTTTATTTTTATTATTTTAGAAGTTTTTCTTAAATATTTAACCCACAGACATGACTTAATATTTTTCACTAATTTTATCTCTGTTTTCATACTTGAAGCATTTAATGTATAGGTACTGATGAATAACTTTCTTTGTAAACACATGCCTAATAGCCAGAATGGCAGGTAGACGTTGATATAAAACCAATGCCTGAAAATTGCTCACCTGTAAATAATTAAAACTTAATCTTGATTTTATTATAATGATTGATAATTTTCATAACAGAGATTATCTGACATATTGTTATAGAATTTTTAGTTCTTTCTTCAAGGGCCTTGGTTAACTAACGTAAGTTTCATTATTTTTATGCACACGGATTGGCTGTTTAATGTGTGTGGCTTTCTGGATGAGCCGTGGTCCACACTGGGGGCCATGTTATTGTCTGCGTCTGCATGCTATGTTAATGATACTCACATCTCACCTGCTCCCCTTGTTTTAACTACTTCCTGATAACTCCCCAAACTGTGCCTTGTGCCTTGACAGACTATCTCATTGCCAACTCCTGTCCATCCTTCAAGGACCTCAACATTAATATGTTCAAAACTGAACTCCTTATGTTTTTCTTAACCTGATATTCCTTCCAAACTCAATTAAATGCCTGTTTCAAATGTCCATTCTCTTTTCTCACTGCTTTTGCCCAATTTCAAGATAAATTATTTTTCCTTTGGGTCAGTCTTCTAACCTCCATATTTTTGACCTTGAAATCTATCTCCCATCTTGTTTAATCAATCTTTCTAAATCCCAGTTCTGATTTGCCTACTGTCTTAGATTAACCTGCAGTGGGTTTTGACTCCCTATTGCACCAGTATGGCTACAGCCTTACCAGTGACTTGTCTTTAGTCAGATTTTCATAAGTACTTTTTTTATCACCAACCATATTGAAATATTTAAATTTTTCTGAAAATATTGGTTTTATGATTCTCATACTTTTGTACATTGTTCCTTAATCATTTAAAACTGTTTTCCTAATTGTTCACTTAGCTAATTCCAGCTTTTGCAGAAAAAAAATCCATTTTTAAAGATCCATATTTGAGTAAGGTTTTTTGATCTCTGTAATTATTTACATATCCTCTACTTCATACCCAGCCATTTTCCTATAAACTTTCATATCTGTTCTCTATTTTGTCTTGGCTCTGATCAATATCCCAGAAAACCATGAACGTCTCTCTTGTTCATCATCGAGAGATGTCTTTGGTATTGATTTCCTTTGTAGCCCTAGACCCAGCTGAATGATTCCATCTTCAATGGTTTCAAATCTCATAATGGCACCTCCCACTTAGGTATTGACTCCCACCAGATGACCCTGCATTCTGGGCTCTGGTATCACCATGGCTTCTCCTTGTCCCTTCAGCCTTATTTTGGTAATGACTTCCTGCTGCTTTTAATGTCTGTTTATCTTTGCTTTTTAGTCACTGGCAAAACCAATTACCTATATTAAACTCCTCTATTTGAAAGCCCTACAGTTTTCTGTTTTCCTCATTAGCCACATAGCCCTTTAGACATATATCTTACATTCTGTACCATAGTAGCATGTTTACTAGTTTGTCTTCCACTCTAGGCTGTCAGCTGTATGATGGAAAGGATTCCATCTTGTTCATTTTTGGTATCACAGATCTTATTCACTTTTATTTCCACTACAGATATTGTCTCAGTTTTTAATCATGAACAATTTCTAAATTCTGTAATTTATTTCTTCAAAATATAGCACCAGTCAGCTTTGTAAACTCTATTCACCATCTTTCCACCACTCCCTGATCCCAAATTTCCATGAAAGTTTATGGCTCAGCCATGCCACACTCTTCTCTGTTATTCCAATTTCCATTTTGTAGTCCAGTACTTCTGAACCTTTGCTTCTGACACTTCTGTACTTTCTTCCTTTTTATGCTGACGAAAATTACCTCCTTTACTCAGATCAAATGTTACATTTTCTCTAAAGCTTCCCAAGAAAAAGTTTGTTCCATCTTCTACGTTGAGGTATCATTTCACAATTATAGCACTAATCAGGGTATTTGATGACCTGTCATGTGTCTAAATCACTAAACAACAACAACAAACCAGATACTCCCTTTGTTTATTTATGAACAAGTAATTTTCCGAATTGTAAACCTAAGTTGGCTTTGTCATTTTCATGTTTTCTCTCTCATTGGATTTTAATTCTTTTAAAAAGTATCATCTATTATTTTTTATTAGATTCATCCAGATTATTTAATAGTATTTGTTTTATTTTTTATTTGTTTAATAAATGTTTATTGAAATATTGACCATTTTTTGGATAAATTCACTGGCTAAATCCAGGTTATAAAATGATAAGTGGTATACACACTGTCTTCGAGAGCCTGATCACATATGCGGTGTGATAAAAAACTATAGTGAATATTTAAATTAAAAAAAATTATTACAGTAAAAGACACATTGCCATTAATCCCCTCAAAATATTACCTCTCACTTCAAACACACTTATTTAATTATTCTTGCCATTTTCTGAAGCAGTTCTGGAAGTCCTCTTTCATGAAGGTCTTTAGTTGTGCTGTGGTGTCTCCCTTTATGTCCTGAATTGATTCAAAATGTTTACCTTTCATGGCCGTTTTGACTTTGGGGAAGAGCCAGAAGTCTCTCACCCTGCCAGATCCGCTGAATAAGGTGGATGAGGACACACCATAATGTTTTTACTTGACAGAAATTTCTATACCATAAGCGATGTGTGACATGGAGCGTTGTCTTGATGGAGAATGATTTATAGCACACTTTAAAACACACCTTCTTTCAACCATAACTCACATCCAACTGACTGCACCAAACACATTGAAACTTGTCACACACTGTTACTAAGGATCAAAGTGCTGCTTCCTGTATTGAAGATGCCTGCTTTTCCATTGGATGGCACTTGGCAGCAACAATCACCATAGTTTTTTTTTTTTTTAATCACACCTGGTATTTAGCAAGGTAATATTTTATAATAGCATTATGGTACATTCTTAGAAATGCAACATGTTGTGCAAATGTAACAGACAATTTAAAACAAGAAATGTATATGTGAAGAAGGACACCGATGGCTGTAATGGCTTATTGAGTGCAAGAGCGATGTGCAGCATTGGTGCTAGCAAAAGGGAACTTTTAGAAGAGAGCAGAGAGGGAGTTTTAAATCATTCACTCATCTACTTTGTCACTCAACGCGAAGTACCCATTGTATGCCAAGTATACATATAGGCAGTGATTATTATAGTGAAGTAAGAAGTCAAGAAAACCTAAATTAAGGATGACCCTTATATAATTGTTATGCTTTGAGAAGAAATTATGTTTAAAGTAGCACGTAGAAAGCATGTCGAAATACAACTCATGCTTATCAAAAAGAAGGCAAGCAATTTTTTTTCTTTCCTTTGGTACATTTTTTTTTCCGAAAGTTTTCCAAAAATTATTTAGTATTCATACTACTGTTTTCATTATGCCATGCATTTTGTCGGTAATGTTCATTTTAGTATTAAGAGACAGATTTCAACAGTGCTGATTATGTTAAAAGCACTAACCTACTCTAGGGCATGGTTTATGCTTTATTATTGGTCCGTGGAGCTGTGGAGAGCACTCTGACTTTAACCTTAGTGAGATTGGGCCCATTATATTCTAATACGCACCCTGAAGGGCATTATGTTTCAGTTAAGTCTTGACCTTGTTTAGCATATAGCAGAGGCCAGCATAAGAAAATGAGGGAAACCAGGAACTTAAACTTTGTGTTCTAAGTGGTGTGCATTTGACTCTAAAGCTATGCATTACAACACTGGAACTGGATTCAATCCACATTTCTGCCATCTTAACCTAATTACACAACCATGCCCCAACCCGGGAATATTTTCAAATTTATTATGATTACAAATTAAACAATTTCAAAATGATTGTATGATTTGAAGGGAACAAGAAATGCTTGCTATCAGAAGGAGCTATGACTAAATCATTTATCTGAAATTTGGATCTTTTGATACAGCTTTTAGAAGTGAAGTAACATCAGGGAAAATATATTGAGCCAAGGGGAAAGAAATAGTAGCTTGGCCTTTGGAAAGATGCCTGAGAATATATATACATAATAAGTCTCCAAAAAAGCTTCAACAAATAAAGCAAACTGATATTCTATTCTGATGCTGCTCAGTTGGCTTGCTATTTTTCTCTAGTCAAGGGCAAAGGTCCTCCATATTTAAAATTTACCTACAATCTCTTTTCCTTCCTTCCTTCCTTCCTTCCTTCCTTCCTTCCTTCCTTCCTTCCTTCCTTCCTTCCCTCTAAACCCCCCTACCCCCCATTCTTTTTCTTTCACTTGTTGAAAGAGAATGTATTGAAATACTAAGTATATAAATTCAAATAAAATAAATTGTTTTCATTGATAAGCCTACAGCCTAGAGGAGGACACATACATAATGGAATAGGTGCAATTGTAGAAATATGCACAAGATGTGATGAAGCTTGCTGCCCGATATAGGGGCTGAAAATGCCAGATATATTCCCAGCCTTCCATGGTTTTATGACATCAACATATTAACCACCCCTGGTCAGTGATACAGGAGGAAATGACCACTGAGGATCTATTGAAAATATTTTCCTCTCTAATTAAAACAAGCAAACAAACAACAAAAACAAAAACAGGAGTATATGCTCCTCTTCTTTGCCCAGATTTTGCACAACCCATATAAGACACTGGAAACTGGGACAGCCATCACCTATCCTGACAGAATACATTTAAGAACTAAGACAAAAATACTGAGAATAGTTGGAAGACAAGACGAAAAGGGTCAGGTCATTGATTATAGTCCTTGAGTGCCCAAACCCACCTGGTACACCTGCCCAGGCTTCTTATTATCTGCTAAAATGGATTTCAGCCATTTCCAAGTCAGTTTTAGCTAAGTATTTGGTTATTATAGCCCAAAACATCTGAACTAGTACATTTTCCATGTGTTCGTGAAGTTCCAAATTATGGTTATCTATGGCAGGTTTCCTCTTACGTTTAATTATGAAAGCAACCTTAAAGTACAAATTACAGTGGGAAAATATGAGTTTCATTGTCTATGGTGCAATAAATTTAAAAATATTATATATTGAAAATGATTCTCTTCTATTTACACACTAAATTATCCTCTTACTCTACTCTATAGAAATCATGTGCTTTCATGTTATAGCTGTTAACTTGAAATTTAATTTTCAGTAATAGGCCTGAAGTAGATAAAGAACAAAATTCAGTTTCTGATTTCATTTCAGATTCCAAAATTCATTGAATATTGCAGTAAATGCAGTAAGTGCCATAAGTTTTATTTACTATTTATTTGCAGAAAATGATTCTTGTTCTTAGGGGGGGAGGGTGCCGATATTTATTACTAATTATCTTGTTATTTATAGTGATAAATTTCAAGAAATCTGTACAATGAGCCTGAGTCCTGCTTTATTTCCTTCTAAATATTTTAAAATATGCACCTTTTAATTGCTGTGCTTAACAATGTATTATCCTGATTTATCTGAATTCTAATCACAGCCTTTATATTAATTGTATGTGTATCTCTGGGTAGGCTTCTAGATGCCTGCATTTTTATTTGTAAATTTAAGCAATAAAAGCACCTGTAGATGAACAGGCACTTATTAGCCTATATGTTTAGCCTACAAAATTATAGAAGACACAGTTTCTTCACTTGCATAATTTATCATGTTGGATATAAACAATCAAGGAACCCAGATGTGACAAACAAATACAATGTGTAAAATACAATGTGATAAGTCAACTTAATGAAGCACAGAAGAGAATAAAAATGCTTTCTTTCTGGTGCAGTTGAGGGTTAAAACACAGTATATATTTGAGCTGCGTCTTAAAGAGTAAATAAGATTTCACTGGGCATAGAAGTTACAGTTAGGGAAATAGTATATACAGGCACATATATAAATGACAGGACTGAGTATTTTAGGAAAAATATGATTTTATTTTGATGGTGTATTGGGGACTTGGGAAAATATTGGAAAGGTGACTTCAAGACACATTATGAAGGAATTTGCATGTCTTGTATAGGAGTTTGTTCTTTATTCTGGAAGAAATGGGGACCACATAGAAACATGATGTTTAGGAGTTGGGAAGAGGTTGTTGGCTGATGATTGTACTATACTTTTAGAAAATCAATTAGGTAAAATTCCTAATGTGATCCATTGACATATTCCAGGCAGGAGAAAATAAGGGATTTAATTGCAGCAGGCTTGTTTCATTGCATGAAGCAGGAAAAGCAACTCAGAACTAATATCGTAGTACTGAAATTAAAAACAAAAAATGTCCTATTCCAAATTAATGAAGGGGCAAGAATGGGCAAGTTTCATGAAAGAAACCTATGAGTTGTATTGATTGAGCAAAGTCTAAGCTGCTGCAACAAAAAGACTCCAAAATCCAGAGGCTGCAATAAAATGAGCTTGTTTCTTGGACACACTGTACTCAGGCTGGCCCAGGAGAGCAGAGTGGCTCTGTTCCATGGAGCCTTTCTCAACTCTGGTTTGTTCCACCTTGGTATTCCACTATTCCCTATAGCTAGGCATTATCTTCTGCATGTTTGATGCTGGCTTACTCACATGTCTGCATTCTAGCATGCAGAAAGGGAAAAGAAAGAATGTGCAAAGCAACATAACAAAACAAACCTTATGCAAGAGGGAGAGATCACTGTATCTATTACTAATATTGTACTGAGCTTCAGCTCGGATTCTAATGGTGAGAACTTCATCACCTGGGCAACGGTTAGTTGCAAAGAAGGCTAAGGAATATAGTCTCTAATGGGGTGATCAGATATTAATGCAGTTATGACTGCATTACTATGGAAAGAGGAGAGGATGGGTTTTAGGGGCAACTATCTGTCTGTCGCATATGAGTCGGGCTTGTATGATCTAGGTTTGTGATCTGGGGAGCAGAGTGAATGGCAATGCCATTTCCCAAGACTGAAATACTTTAGGGACAGCAGATTCTGCAATTGTGAGGCAGGGTGAAAGCGCCAGATGAAAAGTAATATTTTGAACTCATTGAATTAGAAGAATATGTGGGGCCATCAAGTTAAGGTATCAAGAATAAATTCTCTCTCTGTATACTTCTCTGGTGCCCAAATTAAATATGCACATATGATAGATAATCTCAGGATTTACAAATGATATATCGTGATGGACAAAATAAATTTAAAGTTCCATAGACACACTCGTCTTTTCACTGGATGTTTATACTAGAAATGACCATCCCTCAAACACATTTCCAGGAAACTGTGAATTGTGACCAGTGTAGCTTTCATTTCCTTTAAAAGATAACCCTCCTGTCTAAAACGCCATCCTTGATTTTTCACAATTTCAACATTTGGGACATTTTCTATCTCTTCTCAATGCTTTCACCCCTCATGATGTCATTTTGTTCTTCCTGGTTTGTAGCTCAATTTAACAATTCCCAATTGATCATTCACCACTCCTCTGCCTAGCTTATCTTTATCTTTTCATTGGTTGGGACTCAAACAATGATAGGTTCATTTGTTTGTGCTTCAGTTTCTAGTATCTCTTTGTAGAGTAGCAGAAATAGTTTAGAATTAAGAAAAATGTGTTATAAACAATGTGATCTGCCTTCAAATGGATGGTTTTGATCTCTGTTTGTTCCCACCCCACTGATGTTGTGATATAATTTTCTGTAGCTGAGAGAAGCTAAATATAGGCAAAGAATGGCAAATATCTGACCAGCATTCTAGTACTTCCTATCCTAGCTCTGAAGCAGTCACAGCAAACTTACCACTGTCCTAAGTATGTCCTTGGAGTCCTAAGTATGACCTAACAATGAGTTCTAGTGCATCTCCCAAGGAACATTGGATTGTAATTGTTGGTGAGATGCAACCTATTTGGTAGCCTCCTTTTATATCTCAGTTCTGCTTTTAAATAATGGTTACTGCTGAACTATTTCATGGCTTGTATATTTCACACCACCTAATGATCTCTGTATTGATATATGACCTCCCAAACTACTTCTATCTTTCTATTCCAAAGTTCTAAAACTTGTTGTGAGTCATTTTGATATTTGTGCAAAAATGAGAAATCCATTGACTTGTGGTCTGGTAGGTTTTTCTTAGCATTGAATCTGAGATTGAGAGTTCATTGAGCCTCTTTTCTAATTTCTACTGTATGAGCTCATATTTTTCTTATCACTGTGCACATACACCTTTCATGCTCTGACATATTGCATTTCCTGCAAAAGTGTCAGTGCAGAATTCAGCTTGTACAAAGGCACTTCGGGATCCTCGAGCAGGAACACAACCTTGAAATCAAAATCTATTTTTTAATTTAAAATGGTTCTTTCAAAACTTCCTTGATTTTTCTCTTAGACTAAGCTTTGTTTCTTTTCTTTTGAGGCAGAAGACTGGAAACAGCCTTTCATTACTGAATTAATGAAAGCACTGGAATCTATTTTTATTAGACCTGTTTACAGAAGCAAGGATGAGAAAGAAATAAGATATAGAGTCTAGATTAGAGAAATACTGATTACTGTTAAGGCAGACACAAGAAAATAAACTCCTCTTAGCACCAATATTCCTGCACTGATAAAGACAAAAGACATTTAGAGGCATAATAAACCATAGATAAATTATACATAACGCTGCATTTTCTACATAATCAACAAACACTTACGAATCATTGTACACATGCACACACACACACACACACACACAATCTATTGGAGAAGGCCAACAAAAGGACATGGCCGCTCGTTTGTCCTGCAGCTGGACCTGAGCAATTGGAGGTTCCCTGCTTCGTCCACAAATTACAATTAGACATCAAGGGTTACAAATGCATATGTGCATTTTGCTTGCCTTCCCTGCTCCCAGAAGCTGTTCCAAATATATAGCCTTCAGGTAGAAATGTGGTGTTGAGATTATCGGGTCTGGGTACTTGATTGAACCTTGTTAGGGCCTCCTGTGTATGTGACCATCTCCAGCTAAAGCCCCTGTATAAACTTTTAAGATATGGCGAGTGGCGGTGGAGATCTACTGGTCTTGCAGCCTCTAAGACAAGCCTTGTAAGTAAGTACCCTTGCTTATTAAACCTGCCGCCTACCAATATGAAGTGATCTGCCTTTTTCTTGGGTCTCTCCCTGCCTTCTGCATAAAGGGGCTGTTTTCACATTATATGAAATGTGATGTGGGGTATGATCCAGGAAGCTTATATGGGGTTATGACCCAACATAATGGCATCTAATGAAATGGCCAGTGATTTGATAAAATTGGTACCCTGTGATGCATTATAAGTGTAGATATAATAAACTATTGTTTATCATTTTTCTAGAACCAGTTGTATTACATTACTTCTTTCAGTTTAGCAATCTTTCTGGGGTTAAATACTGCAACTCCAAAAGGAGGCAATATTTAGAGTGTTTTCAAACATGAATGTTGTGGATAATGTAAGGCACAAATTACAATAAGAAATAAAGGGTTTAAAAATGCACGTGCCTTGCTACTGTACATCTTTTAGGATGGCTATCTTAAAAAAATACAAAATAACAAGCAATGGTGAGCAAGTGGAGAAATCAGAACTTTTTTTTTTTTTTTAGACTTTATTGGGGAATTGGGGGAAGGGGAATAGACAAGTTGCTGTCCTTTTGTTCTTCAGTCTAGTTGTGGAGGATGTCGCTTCACTGGCCCATGTAGGTATTATCATTGCGCTCTTTCCAGGTGAGGCAGTCACTCACCAGCCATTGGATGGCTGCTCATGGCAGCTCACAGTGGCTCACAGCAGCTCACAAAAGCTCATGTCAGCTCCTGGCCAGCCTCACTGCAGCCTACACCATAGCCAGCGACTCACGGCAGCCCAACTCCAGGTTGAACTGTTGTTCAGCATCTTAGCTGTAGAGGGCGCAGTGTCACTGACCCTCATGTGGGATCCAAACCGGGGCCCTGCTGCACAGAGCTGGTGTCCCAAGCCAATTCTTAACCAATGTGCCACTCAGCCGGCCTAAGAAATCAGAACCTTTGAGTATTGCTGGTTGGAATGTAAAATGGTGCACCTGATGAAGGGAACAGTTGGTTCCTGAAAAAGTTAAACATAGAATTACCATATGACCCAGTAATTCCACTTCTCTGGATATGCCCAAAATAATGAAAAGTAGAGGCTCCAGCCGATACTTGTATACCAGTGTTTATAGCAGGATTATTCACATTAATCAAAAGGTAGAAATAACCCAAATGAATGTCCATCAACAAAGGAATGGATAAACAAAATGTGGTACTATGCACATACAAGGGTATATTGTTCAGCCTTAAAAAAAGAATGCCATTCTAACACATGGTACCCTTGAGAGAGTATTGCAAACATTATGCTAAAGGAAATAAGCCAATCACAAAAGGACAAATATGATTATATGAGGTACCTAGACTAGGCAAATTTAGAGAGGCAGAAAATATAAGAGAGGTTATCAGAAGCAGAGGCCAGGGAAAATGTGGAGGGAGTTGTTGTTGAATGGGTAGAGACTTTCTATCTGGGATGATGAAAAAGGTTTGAAAATGGATAGTGGGGATGGCTGTACCACATTGTGAACATATGGAACACCACTGAAATGTACACTAAAATATGCTTAAAGTGGTATATCTTATATATATATTTTACCACAATAAAAAGGAAAAAGTATATGTCTCTTAAAAAAGATATTTACTATAAAAAACAAAATGAATATAGTAATTGTTGTTATTACACATCAGTTAAAAAATATGAATGGTATCTATTATATGTTACTTAAAAGTCTCTCTGTTTAGTGATAGAAACCCACTACATACATTTATTTATAGATCCTTGCATTACAAATTAGAATTTAGATGCATACCTAGTTCTTCAGAACTATGCAAAGGTAAATTATAAAATTCACCTATGATTTTTTTTTGCAGGAGATACTTATTGATTTTGATAAGATGAAAGCATTTTTCAATATATTTTAATATCTTGTTATAATTATTTTCAAATTTCTCTCATGGCCCATAGTATTTTCTTCTCAGTATTAATTATTTTAGTCGGATGAGATGTTCGCAATTTTAACACCAAGAAATAACTTCCAGGGGTGTCATTGTTGTGCAATTTTATGATGCACATCACTTGGTCCATTGTAGATCACATCACCAACTAGTCATTGAGGGCCTGAAAGAATGTTATAATACATCCTCACCACAATTCTATTGTCCGGATGGTTCCGCTGACTGCTGTGCCAGATGAGCCATTTTCTGCTTTTGAGTGCTGTCCCCATAAAGGATTATAACCACAGAGAGGGAGGAAACATATGATCAAGTTCTTTAAGTGAAAAGCTTTTGGCAGGGAGCCCTGAGGTGGTCTCGTACCAGGATCAATTAGAGCAATAAGTGATGCACAAAATTAGAGCAGGAAAACTATTGGCTAAGAAATACCATAAGACAGAAAAGCTTACCAACTGGAACACCCAACTGGAAACTTATAACAGGAGGAAGGAAGAGCTGTCAGAAGTGGTCATCAATCATCCATCCAAATTTAGTAGCGGCAGTAGTGATGTGAGGGTAGATCAGGTGACAGCTTTTTTCAAGACTAGGGCAATGATAGACATTTTAGGACTTGTTTGGTTCATGGTGTTTGTGTTAGAGCCACGTCCAGCACTACAGAAAGCAATGTGGCTGCAAATAGCATGCGTCTTTAATCTAGGGTTAGGAATACTATGCTAAAATTTTTTTTCTGGGGAAATAATTTGAGACGAGGCAAGTCAAATCTTTGTTTAAAATTATGTGCATGTCAGCTTCACGAATAAGAGGAAAAAGAAGTAGAAAACAGAAAGCAATATATATTACTAGATTT
This sequence comes from Hipposideros armiger, assembly GCF_001890085.2. Classification (NCBI taxonomy): domain Eukaryota; kingdom Metazoa; phylum Chordata; class Mammalia; order Chiroptera; family Hipposideridae; genus Hipposideros; species Hipposideros armiger. The sequence continues at coordinate 114,961 of NW_017732544.1, forward strand.
TGAAACCTCAACAAAATCAGAAGAGTACCTAGGAAATAAAAGCATCATCATGGAAGCAATATAGAGACATGAAAAATGTTTGACATAATATTAAGTGAATAAAAGTGTATGAAAATGACATTATGGGTCATTTCTGTCACTTAATGCATATGCTGGTATGATGCTAAGAATTGAAGGTCATTATATAAAACTAAAAATTAAAACGCTGTGTTAGAGTGGTGGGATAGCTTTACAAATGTCTTTCATGTCAGTATTAATATATGTGTGTGCATATATGCACATATGTATATATACATATATAATCATCACAATTATGTTTGTAACAAAGTTCACAAAAGTACAATAGATAATTTTTATTGGGATCCCTCGTTTTTAAAATGCCCGTACCTACAATAAACTTTCTGCCACCTCAGATCACCCTAATTAATTGCAACGAAAAGGGATTTCTTATAAATACATGGGTAGGTCTCAGCAGTCATTGCTGAAATGGAAGAAATGGAGCAGACTGAGTTATGGCCTTGGATCAAACAATGGAAAACTAGATTTCCCTATTCAATAGCCAGGCCTCATCCGATATATTCTAGACAATTTTTCCTGGCTAAGCATGTATGAGAGCATCTGAGGAACAAAGACATCTTCAGGTTTCAGCGATCAGTCTTCCAAGGAGGCTCTGAAATAAAAAAAAAAAAAGAAAGTGTGCAGCTAAATTGCTAACATCACCAGAAAATGTCACTTTTAATTGGATAGGAATTATGCAGTCAGGTGTGACAAGGAGGAAGGGGTTATCATGAGCTAATAATTTGACAGAAATGCAGCCTCATGCTTCTAATCCCTCCAGAGTGTTATCTCACGATTACCAAACACCCTGCTTAGATATGCCTTATTAGTTCCTCCTTTGGATATCTTCATTTTTAGGAAAACCACACTTCTGTGTGCTAGAATGTGATGATGTTAGCGGTTTCAAAGACGAGCAGCTGCTTCAGCTGAACTAGGAGTTCACAAACATTAATCTACCCTTTACATTAATCTGTGCACCAATCAGAATGTTTCTTTAATCCAAGGAGTTTTATAATGCAGTCTAAATCACTCTGGCCCAGGTGCCTGGTGCCGCTTAGAGAAAAAGTAACAAGAAAATTTAATCTGAAGATTATTAAGGTGCTGGCTGGTGTCACCTCGCAACAATAGAAATGCCGAGCAAATCTAGTGAATAGCAACTCATCCTTTCTGTCAGTGCAGATCAAATAATTAGGAGAGAGTCAGCACGTTTGCTGAAGGCAATAAGCAAGATAATGATAAGACGCAAGGCTTTTAGGAAGACAAAAGGTGGCTGGAGTTCACAGCTCGTGGCTCCTGACATCACTGGGATAATGATTAGCTGAGTAACATTCATGCAAGCAGTTTCCAAGATGACTTGGAGGTTTTCCAGGTTCACAGGTATAGAAACAGAAGAAATTACTTCATAGGCCAGAAACAAATGAACTCAGTTCAAGAATCTATTGCCAAGGAATTGCTATTGGCCAGGTCTACAGAGAAAAGAGCAAAAAGCTTAACATTTTACCAGATAGCTGATGAGTTGCAGGCCTCCACATCTTATCCCCATACGATTATGTCAGATGGCTGTTTGTGCCGATTCCTGAGCCCCTCTACCACGCTCAGGTCTAAATTAGATAAGTTTCTGAGCTTCTTTCACTGTGAGCTTAGGTTCAGTTTCATAAGTCTGTGTGAATTTTCAGCAGATGACAAACTGCAGTTTACACACTAGCCACTTGGTTTGATAAAGTTTTATTAGAACATAGCTTTACCTATTCATTTTTTGTATCGCTTATGGCTGCTTTCACACAACAGTGGCAGAACTGTATATTAATGACAGAGACTGTGTGGCCCACAGACCAAACCTATGTACTCTGGCTCTACAGAAAGTATAAATAGTTGCCAATCCCTGGTCTAGAGTGTTATTTATTAGCTACGTGTCTATTTTACAGCTTACAAAATTCCATTTCTATTGTTTCCTTTCCCCTACTGTTTTTGTCTTTGCAGATTTATTTATTTTTATTTTTTTTAATTAAAGTTTATTGAGGTGACAATGGTTAGTACAGTTACATAGGTTTCAGGGGTACATTTCTATAACACATCATCTATATATCACATTGTCTGCTCACGACCCAGAGTCAGTTCTCCTTCCATCACCATATACTTGATCACTTTACCCTCATCTACCACCCCTCTCCCCCCTTACCCTCTGGTAACCACTAAACTGTTATTTGTGTCTATGATTTTTTGTTTCTTTATTTTTCTGTCTTGTTCCTTTGTTGTTTTCAGTTTTATGTTCTACATATCAGTGAAATCATATGGTCCTTGACTTTTTCTGTCTGATTTATTTCACGTACCATAATAATCTCAAGATCCATCCATGTTGTCGCAAATGGCATTATTTCATCTTTTCTTATAGCAGAATAGTATTCCATTGTGTATATAGACCACGTCTTCTTTACCTGATCATCTATTGAAGGACACTTTGGTTGTTTCCATGTCTTGGCCACCATAAATAAGGCTGCAATGAACATTGGAGCACATATATCTTTATGGATAAATGGTTTCAGATTTTTTGGGTAGATACCCAGGAGAGGAATTGCTGGGTCATATGGTAATTCTATTCCTAATTTTTTGAGGAACCTCCACACAGGTTTATTTTTGTCAACCTTTACTATCATTTGTTCAGACTTAAGGTTGAAATGGAGTTAAACATGAGGGTTCCATCTGCCCATTGTAACCGGAGGCTCCACCTTCTGTCATCACCACTTAAACTGATTGATTAAGACATTTTGATCTGTCCAGCAGGAAGCACGTCTGCCCCAAGGTTAAGCTACAGAGGATTCCCATACCCTTTTCTACCTTTTCTGTTTCTACAACTGAGTATTAAATACCTATGAAGCTGTTAGATGTTCAAGGTTTTCATGCTACGCTAGATTTCATCAGTCATCAAGGAAAGCAGCAGGAACCCTTATAAGAAGATGCTGATATTAATTTAATTTTACATATTTTCATCCAGAAAACATTTATGGAGCAGCAAACATGCAGGTGGAATTCTGTTTAATAATTAGAACACTAAGATAGCAATAGTAATAATAAGTATAAAAAACATAGGTTCATTGTTCTTATGAAATATATGCTGGTGAAGGATATGGACATAATAAAAAACATTAAAATCAATATAATGTGAGCTATTATAGAGGTAAGAACAGCTGACATAGGGAGTAGATTTGCCTATGATAATCATAGGAAGCTTCATATTGAGGAATAAATAGAATTTTAACAGCCAGAGCAGGCAGGGTACTCCTGTCAAAAGACAAATAAGCATAGGAGGAATAAAATTCGTCTCAAAGAATTAGACCATAAAGTTTCCCCAGTATTCAGCTGGGTGACCTCTGATGTTATTTAACTTCTTTAAGCTTTAATTTTATCATCTGTCAGATGAAGATAATATTAATACTTTCCTTATAATTTTGCTCTAATGATTATATGAAATGATGCAGTTGGCAGTTAGCAGAGTGCCTGGCCCATGATAAATGTTCAGCAAAAGGTAATTACCCATGTTATTATTATATTTTTTGTAAAGAGGGGGTGAAGTTTTAGCCAAAGAAATATATTTATGATACTATTTCAAGCACAATAGTAGCTGTCAATAGGAGAGATTTGGGGAAGTAATAACCTCCCAATCATCCTTTCAAGTTATAGAATGTAAACAACTGTTTTTTCCTAACAGGTGTGAATGGTCCTGGTAAGGAATGATTCACAATTGAACATTCTTGGGTCAGAATCAAAATCACCTGAATTTATGTTCACTCAAATTATTTTCACAACTTTTCTTAAAAATCAGTAATCTAACTACTTACAATTTATATCTATTTCTCCTACACAGACCTTATCTAGCAATTTGGTAGCATTATTTGAAGGAAATATATCAATACATTTTCCCTTGATGCTACTACAACTTATGTTTTCTTTCATTTTGCCTGGTTTTTATGGTTTTTAAGCTACTACAACTTATGTTTTCTTTCATTTTGCCTGGTTTTTATGAGAGGAAAAACTTAGCAATACCAAATAGAATTTTTTTAAAGCACCATTGCAACATTTATTGATCTACAAGTAGATCTAGATTAAAAAAAACGACAACATGTGACATAAGTTGACACACTGTTGATTTAAATTTTTTTGTATTCTGTTTCATTACTCTTTTATAAAAATGGACATTGTCACTGGAGATATGACATACTTCTAGAGTTTAGATTAGCATGATGTTTAGAACTATGATATCCCAAATTGAACACAGTAATTGAGTGGTTGTATTTGGATCTCTTTAATAATCTTCTGGAAACATTGGATTTTTCAGGACCCCTGGAAGCAAATTAGCAGTCTTGTGTGACTGGAATGTTCCTATCCTTGCACATTAGGTGTCCATTTCTTGTATTAGCTCAAATTATGCTTCATCGTATAACATTTGACCTAAACATTTGCAGAAAATTTAAAGGGTCCCCTCTGTAAGGTTTTAGAATTTCCCTTTTTGATAATTTCCTTTGCAGAATTCTTGTGATACATGCTTTTCTAAGCTTCTTATTCTCTCTGAACATGGCACAGCATTTTACCCATATTTAAGATGAAATCACTTTCCATTTTGTATAAATGTTGAGCCCATGGAAAGGCTCCAGAGCAGATATTTAAAGAGAATTACTGTCAGTCATTGAAATATAAACCATTGAAGGAAAACATTCTTTTGCCTTTTGTTCATGTCATATTGGGAGCAGACCTATTGGGAGCAGACCCTGGGGCAAAGCATAGAGGAAATACAGCAGCGCCAGACTTTGAGGATAAAAAGGGACCAGCAGTGCACAGGATCGGGGCTGGGGAAACAGTTTCAGAAGCTGGTCCTTATGAGAGCAGCTTTGAAGCTTAAAACAGGAGGATGATGAGATTGGCAAGCTCATGCTCAGCTGTGTACTTGAGGGAAAGAGGTCATGTCTATTCAGCATTTATGATACAGCCTCAGGGAAGTCCCTTGGGTGACTGTATTGCAACAGAATCTTTCCTAGGTTTTGCCAAACCAGTGAAGGGGTGTGTGTGTGTGTGTGTGTGTGTGTGTGTGTGTGTGTGTGTGTGTGTGTGTGTGTGTGTGTGTTGAAGGTTTTCTTGATCTTGATCTCATCTGACTATCAATCCTATAATACTGGAAAGCTGCTGACTTCCAAATATATGACTTTCAGCCATGACAGTTTTTGTTTGTTTGTTTGTTTGTTTGTTTGTTTTAGCTGAGCCATCCTGCTACCTATTGGCAGCTTAGCAGCAGCTCAGCTCGGGCCGGGCATCGAACCGCTGTTGCTCAGAACTCAAACTCTTGAGTGAGCTCTTAACCAACTGAGCCACTCGGCCGGCCCCCATGACAGTTTTCGATGGCTTTTAAGGATTTGTCTCTCCTCCTCTCTGTGTCCTTGGAGACCCCCGTAGCTACCAGTCCCTCACTTAAAAATGGATGCACCCACTTTCCTCTACTGATGTTCCTCTACAAGTCAGTCCTGGTGTGAAATAGTGGACTGTGCTGTGTCACCTTAGTTACATAACCCAAATTCCCTTCCCGCTCTGGTGCCAAATCAGAGTTGGCCACAAGAGAAACCTAGCTCATGGTCTCCACCCCAGGAAAAATGCAGCAAATGCCACTTTCTGAAGAGAAGGATAAAATCATTCTACAAGTATAACATTTGTCACAAACAATTGAGTTTAAAAAAACCTTCATTTTGAATTTCTCCTAAATTTCTCATTTAGGATAAAAAGGAAAGGGATACCCTATGATGTCAGAAAATCATTACTTAGTAGACCATGAAGAAAGACATGGGAAATATCCCTTCTAATTCTCTCTCATCCTGTGGTATCAGTCTCCATCAGTTTCCAGCTCATGCCCTTCCTGTGCTATAAAACATTCTGTGACATTATCAGACCAAAATGGTTGCTTTAATTTTAAATGTAATAGGAGGATTACTTACTCCACATAATCAGATACATAATAAATTCAGGGCGGATCAGCAAAGCTTTGCAGGAATATGTGAGCTGTAGTGCTTTGGTGACAATCTGTTTGCTATAGACTATTGATTTCTACAAAAATGTTCAATTTCTCAAAAGAGAAGAAATATGTGAACAAATCCTTTAAAATTAAAATAAGGCCAGTCATGAGAAGGCATTTGATGAAGTGAATGTTTCCTTCCTCCTGGGCTTTTATAAGAGATTCAATCTGCTCATACAAATAATGGTTTTGATACAAATGTTCACAGCATCCAAAACTTTATTTTTCAGATTTATGTATGGTTGTGCTAAGTGCTTTACATATGTCTTCATGTTTATTCTAACAGTCGCATGAGGCAGACATTGTTACATTTCCCTTTACACTTAAGGAAAACATGGTTCAGAGTGGTTTGTTAAATGCCCAATGTCACACTGTTAAATAGGCCTTCCAGCATTTAATTCACATCTCCGTGACCCCAGAGTTTACACTCTTAACCACTGTTTCTGCACCACAAACTGCAAGCAGGTAAAAGTTGCACTCAGCGTTGGCTCTCACTGCATCTGGTTATTTGGACTAACTCCTGCTGGCCCCACTTCCCTTCCTTTACTCTTTTCTATTGTCTCAGTTGATTTTCCAACACCTTCATGGTTATGGTTAATTCTGTGTGTCAAGTGAACCAGATATTTGGTCAAACATTATTCTGGGTGTGTCTGTGAAGGTGTTTTTTGATGAGATTAACATTTAAGTCAGCAGACTGAGGAAAGCAGGTTACCTCCCCTGAAGTGGGTGGGCCTCATCCAATCAGTTGAAGGCCCAAGTGAAATAAAAAAGGATGACCCTCTCCTGAATATGAGAGAATTCTCCCTGCCTGACTACCTTTGAACTGGGACATTGGCATTTTCTTGCCTTCAGACTCGAACTGAAGCATTGGCTCTTCCTGAATCTCCAGCCTCCTGGCCTTTGGACTGGAGCTACACCATCAGCTGGCAGGTTTCTCAGGCGTTCAAACACAGATTGCAATTAAATCATCATCTACTGGGTTTCCAGCTTGTTGATTCATCTTGTAGACCTTGAGAGTTGCAAACTTCCATGATCAAATCAATCTCTCTCTCTCTCTCTCTCTCTCTCTCTCTCTCTCTCTCTCTCTTCTCTCTCTCCTTTCTCTTTCTATTTGAATATATATGCGTCTTCTGTTGGTCCTATTTTTCTGAAGAAGCATTATTAATACACCATATCATATGACCTAGAACCTCTATCACAGCAATATTGCCAACGCTTGTATCATATTTGGACATTGTTCTGGTTCCATGTTGATGCTCAAATACAAAGGAATCTTGCAAACACTTTATGGATTTCAAATAAATAGTAAGAGGGTGAAATTAAGCCCATGTTCCAAATGCAAAGTGTTCTGTTCTGGAGCTCAGAGGCAGTCACAGAGTAAAGCTCTACAGGAAAGGTTAACCCATGGCAAATCTTAAGGTCGCTCATCTTCTCTTTGGTATCTCATCATTTTATTTCTCAGTCCATTCCAGATTACCACGTAGGAGGTAGTCTTAACACCGAAGAGCTTGGGAGTCCTAGTTCAATGTTTCAGGGAATACCTTCATGACCTATAGATCACATTTGCATCCAGAACTGTATTCTCTAGTTTCTGTTTTATTGCCTAATTCTGATGTTTCAATTTGCTTAACCTCTTTGAATCAATGCATTTTATAAATTGCTCTGTTTTCCATCAAGTTTCTGCCATGTCCCCTTGTTTTATACAATGCATCCCTTCCAGCTTTTTCTATACATATTCAGTCTAGATTCCCAGATATGCAGCCAGAATACCAAGTCCAGTTGTCTAGAGCAAGGACTCAGATCATGCCTTTTTTAAGACTCTTATTATAATTCTTCCTTTAAAGAATTACCACCAAGAGAGAAAAGCAGAGGCTTAAGTGTATACCTATTAAACCTCTCATTTATCTTTGCATATGCCAATAGAAGAGCGGATAGAGGTCACCAGTGGGTATTTAGAAGATTTGAACTTAAAAGATACTATGGAAAAGACATAGTATTCACAAGTTTCGGAAATTTTGACCATCGTTGGAGGTAGGACAATTAAGTTCATTAACTTTCTACTAAGTACATGGTGTTAACAAAAGATGTTGGCACCCCATCTTTTGTTCCACCAACTGAAGATATGTTAGTACTCAGGAATCCAACAGAGTCCCAGTAATCTCTCCCATGAGTCATTTAATTTAGTACCATAGCACAAAGGTATCTTTTTGTAGATTAGTAGCATACTTATTTACATTGCTCTAGTCCAGCGGTTCTCAACCTTCCTAATGCCGCGACCCCTTAATACAGTTCCTCATGTTGTGGTGACCCCCAACCATAAAATTATTTTTGTTGCTACTCTATAACTGTAATTTTGCTACTGTTATGAATCGCAAAGTAAATATCTTTTTGTTTTCTGATGGTCTTAGGCGACCCCTGTGAAAGGGTCGTTTGACCCCCAAAGGGGTCATGACCCACAGGTTGAGAACCAGTGCTGAGTCTAGTGTGTCTAAATTCCAATTTTGTATACCTGCAATACATATCTCAAAGTTAATATTTAGAAAACAATTTTTTACCTAAATGATTTCCTCTGTTGTCAGAAAATATTTCCTTCATCTTCCCAAATGTTTCATTCCAAAGTCTAGGGATGATTTCTCTGTTTTTCCTCACCCAATTCCAGTTCCTCAAAAAGTTGGGAACTGTATTACAAAACCCCTTCTGAAATTTCTTCTCTTTATCTCCAGTGGTCCACTCTATTGTAACAGCATTACCTTACATCTAGCCGACAATAGTAGCTTCCTGATTGTTCTTTTTACTTCTGCTTCCTTATAATTTATTTTTTAAGGAATCATCAGAATACGTTAACATTTAGAAACAAAATGAGCTACGCCTTGACTTAGAGCCTTCCGTTGCCTTTGTAGTAACTTCCTCTTGCTTCTGTAACAAAATATCACAAAAATCAGTGACTTAAAGCAAACATGAATTTATTATCTTACAGGTCAAGAGCTCAGAAATCCAAAATGAGTCTCACTGGACTGAAATCTAGGTGTCAGCCTAGGGGAGGATGTGTTTCCTTGCTTTTTCCGGTGTCTAGAGGCTGCCTGCCTGTTTTGGGTCTTGGATCCTTCCCATCTTCAAAGGCAGCAACGAAATATCAAATCTTAGTGGAGCTCCATCACTCCATCACACTGACTCTTTTGCCTTCTGTTTCTGCTACTGAGGACTCTGGTGATTACACTGGGCCCACTTAAATAATGCAGGATAAACTCCCTATTTTAAGGTTAGATGATTAACAACCTTAATTCCTGTTTGTCATGTAAAGCCACACATTTGCAGGTGCTGGATTTTGAGCCATAGTAGTTCTTGGGCCATTATTCTGCAGGCCAGAGGTTTACGAAATATTTTTTTTTTTAGACATTCAAGACACTTTTCAAGTCTTGAATCCCTCTACTGCTTGGCCCCTGCCCAACTGTCAGTCTCCGTTTCAGACAGCCCTCTCTTTTGCTCACTGGGCTGTGGTCACACTGGCTTTAGGTGGACATCTGATCTAACCAAATGTCACCTGCCTCAGGACCTTTGCACTCGCTGTGTCTTTGTGGGAAAGGATCTGTTCCCACACATTCACTCGGCTCGTTCTTCTCATTTAGGTTCATTTCCTCCAAGAGGCTTTTCTGGCCAATCCATATAAAATAGTTCCAAATGTGACACTCTTTTAATGTATCCCCTTCATAAAGCTAATCCCAGCTGAAATTTCCCTATTCATTTGTATTCTTGTTTAATGTGATTTTTTTACCTTCCAGAAAGAAAGATGAATGTGAATAGGAATCTTAGCTGTTGTGTTAACAACTTTGCAGTTTACAACAGTGCTCTGCTTGTAAGTTTTCAATATATATATTTGTGGGATAAATGTTTGAATCATTTTATGAGTAAATTTTAAATGAATGTAACCAAACCAATCATGCACTTATATATCTTTTCTTCCGGCAGGAAAAGGGTTTGTCAGTCTTTGTTCCATCTCTGTAGAGCTAGCCTCTATTTCAAAAGGAAGAAACCTTCAATTCCTTGCTCCCTCTGGGCTAGCGTGCATCATTCCCGAGGGCGTTTTTAGCTCAGAACAAAGTTGTCTTTATTCTGCAGTTCCTTAATCCCTTTTTCATCTGATGCTTTGGGAAACAACAAAAATAAAGTAGCTGCTCTCAACGGGACTGACTAGAGAATTTCATTAATTTAGAAAACAAGAAAATTTACCATAATGTTCTGTAACCTCAACGGAATGTGAAGGTCACTGTGTGCTTCCTCTTAAATAGTTTACTGTGCTTCTCCTAGTCTCACTTGCACTATTCCTACTTGGGTTAGTTAGCTACAAATTTGGAAACGCAGTCCATCAAATGCTGATAAACCTGAGGCAAAAGCTACTGTGTTCACTCTCATAGAGCCCCTTTGCAAGCTTGACCTAATCCTTTCAGGATCTGTTCTGATTAAATTTTAAATCTTCTATGTCTCTTGTTTTACATTTCTCTTGTTGTGTGAACTTTCAAGGTTAGGATAACTTGTTCATTCCTTTTAAGATCTTGGAGCTCTCATTCCTACCACTTCCATACCCTTTAAAGTACTCAGGTTATAAGGAAAGAAAAAGAAACTATGTCGCTTTGCATAATAATCTCGAAACCCAATCCGTGTTGTCACAAATGGCAGTATTTCCTCTATTCTTATGGCAGAGTAGTATTCAATTGTGTATATATACCACATCTAAGCGAAATCAGTCAGACTGAAAAGGTCCAGAACCATATGATTTCACTCATAAGTGGGATATAAAACTGAAAGCACCAAAAGAACAAGACAAACAAAGAAACAAAAACTCACAGACACAGGCAATAGTTGAGTGGTCACTACAGGGAAATGACGGAGCGGTGTGATAGAAGAGGGGACAGGGAATCAAATACATGGTGATGGAAGGAGAACTGACTCTGGGTGGTGAGCGCACAAAGTGATATACAAATGATGTATTACAGAATTGTACACTTGTTAATTTTACTAACCGTGGTTACCCCAATAAATTTAATTTTTTTTAAAAAGGAAAAGAAACTATTCTCCTTTCCCATTTGACTACATGTGTCATGTATTTTAAGAAAGGGAATGGAGTCAAGGGAATTGTAATAGATATGTATGATATGGGGGGGGGAGTGGGCTGGTGGATTGGGGGAGGGGGTTGTCTCTTTGAGGGTTAAAAAGTATAACTATTACACTGTGTTGTACAGCTGAAACTAATTTGAAAAAATGTTTATTTCACACACACAAAAAGAATTCAATGTGGGCAGAGGTCACGTATATCTTGTTTAGCAGTATATTCTTAGTAAATAAAAGGTACCTGTAGTCAATTAATATTAGCTTAGTTAATTCATTGTCACCTTTAATACTTTGCTCTTGTGAGATTTGGAATAGATAAAAATGATTAATTTCTGTTTGTTTGAAAGGAGATAACCCATTCAGATTGGCTACTAATCACATATTTTACTCCAAACTGTACATGAAGAACCACATTTTAATTTTATTCATGCTGTTAAAAAAATAGATATACTAGCTGCCTAATGTCATAAGACAAACTTACCACAGGCACTTCTAATCAGGGAAGAGTGTGGATATGAAAGTCATGTTTTATCGATGCAGGTGGAACCTTGGCATGACACACTACGAACTTTCCAATGGCACTTGTTTTCCATTAATCTCAATTTCACTGAGACAGATTCCATGATGTGGGTAACTCCCTGAAAAAATTGAAGTTTGGGGCAATTCTCTTCTACTTGTATATACTTGAGTGCAGTATATGTTATTTATGTAGTCATACCATCCAAGGAGCTCAAAGCACTTGATAAATATCATCTCATTGGTCCAATCCACTTTTCTGAACAGTAAATGGCAAGAATTGGTATCACCATTTAGCAGAGAGAGAAAATTCTGGGAGCTAAAATTAAAATGCAAAATGATTTGAAAGACCAGTAAGAGGGATGGTAATATTTTGGTCACAGGGTTTAAATAAAAGCTCTCCTGATTCCCCACAATTTCTCTTTTTGAAGATATGTTAAAATCTTAGATTGTTTTTGACATCTTAAAGTGGACACTGTAATGCTGTGGCTTAGATCAGCCAGAACTATTTGAGTTCGAATAAAGACTTTTGTTGAAATGTGCTCATTGTCCCTCAACTCCTTAAGATCATCTCAAGCAATCGTTAGCCATTCCAGGTAGGAACTAGGGGGACACTTAGGGTATTTTAACAGGGCAAGTAATTCTTCAACAATCTCATCAACATATATTAAAACAGATCAAAGAAGGTTACAGAACACATCTATAGCATCTTCGAAAAATTAAAAATAATTTGAAAAAAGGCATTAACGAGTGAGAGCATTCTTTGTGTCCATCTAAATGGTAAGGTGGGCTTTTTGCTTTTAATCATTTCCTACGTGAGGGACAGATGATTAAAAAAACTTATGTGTTGTTACTGAAACCAACTGTAAAGATCGTTTCTGTGATTAATTCACTGACTGTAAACATTGACGAATTCCTGATGGTGAATGGAAACTGATACTGATTCATTCTCTCTCTCTCTCTCTCTCTCTCTCTCTCTCTCTCTCTCTCTCTCTCTCTCTCTCAATATTCATTGATGTAAGACCACCATGTAGAATGAGATCACTCTAGTCAGAACCCTGATGCTGCCTAATCTGTTGATACCTCTCATGCTTCTGTTTTCTTCAAATATTGTGTAAAACACAGTCTCATTAACTCTCCTGTCCTGTGAGGAATCTCATGCCCATAGGCTCTGTTCCTCTAAACACCACAGAGACTAGGAAATCCCAGAGAGCAAAACTGTGTTATGTGATGTTTATCATGTCACCTGAACTCACAGTATTCTCTTAAACATTAGGAGCCATTATTCCCCCAAATCTTTATTTCACTTCCACTCTGAGTCCAACGCCTTCCTCTTTTGAGGATAGGGTTATCTGTATGCTTCTTTGCAAGCCACCTTCTGACCCCACATCATTCCATTTTCATTGAGCATTTTGGCATCAGGCTCAACGTGTTCTATGCAATTTGTGCCACATCCATAAGGTTTTGAATATCTACTTGGATGATAGATCCGTAAATTTAGCCTTACATTTTATTGATTTTCTAATTCTGGTATTTTTCCTTGTAGATCTTGCTCTGACTTTGTCATCAGCTGGGATTTGTCCTTCACTGAAAAATTAAATGAAAATATCTCAATCTATGAGCCCAAATATCCATTCTGTCTGTCCTTTGTTTCTTTATGTGTTTATTCATTATTTATTTTAATACACTGGGGCTTCTAGATCTTTTTTCACTTCTTTGTCTCAAACTTTTGAACCTCTCTTAGTTTCTTGTTCTTCGTTATGTAGCCTAGACACATGGTCAATTATATCAACCATTCTCACAGCAAGACTCACAGCTTCCTTATATCATTCTATCTTTACACTCTTTTATTTACTTTGGGGTAAGGGAGGATCTATTCTAAAAACTCCAAAACCTATGAACTTAACATTATAGAAAAACAATAAAAGAAACTTAATTATTGATTGTAGTAAATCCAATTAGGCAATATATGTATCTGTGATGCTATATCCAATTAGTTAATAAATCTAATAGATTTCACCTTTACCTTCATTTTTATCCTACTACTTTAAGCTGTTAAATCTAGGCTCAACTCTTGTAGTAGGCTTCTAGTTTTTATGTAAGAATTAATCCCTAATATATATTTATATATATATAATTTTTTTTTTTTTTTAGATTTTTTTATTGGGGAGCTGGGGGAAGGGGAACAGAAGTTGCTGTCCTTTTGTTCTTCAGTCTAGTTGTGGAGGATGTTGCTTCACTGGCCCAAGTTGGCACCATCATTGCGCTCTTCCTGGGCGAGGCAGATCAGTCGCCGGCTTCTGGACGGCCGCTCACTGCGGCTGCTGGCCGCTCACGCTGGCTGCTGGCTACATACGGTAGCCCATGGCAACCCACTGCAGCAGGGGCTGCAGCCTATGCCATTGCAGGTGACTCACAGCAGCCCAGCTCCAGGTTGAGCTGTTGTTCAGCATCTTAGCTGTGAGGGCAGTGTCACTGACCCTTACATGTGGGATCTGAACTGGGGCCCTCTGGCATCCCAAGCCAGCTCTTAACCATCGCGCCACTCGTCCGACCCCTAATATTTTTTTATTACAAGAAATTCACCCTTATCTGCCCACTACCTCAAACTCAGCCTCACCTTCCATCACTCTACTTTGTATATATTTTTCAAAATATAACATCTTTATAGTTCTCTTTTAAAAAGTCACATTATTAATGGCTCCCTATCTATTCATAGAATCCTTTCTCTACTTGGAATTCTCTTTCCAATAGTGTTGTTACATTGTTATCCAATTTCCCCTCAGACACAAGTGAACCCCTTATCTACCTTTGAGACTTCAATAATTTCATCATATATGATGAAAATATTTTAAAATTTGCCCCTGTTTTTTTAATAAGAATTCATGCTGAGCTTATTATGTACTTTAAATGCTGCACAAACACACTTTGTTTTATGTGTGTGTGTGCATGTAAAATTAAAAACCTCCTTCGTTAGCATGATATTCTAGGACATAGACTCTGTTTCATATTAATCTCTGAAGTATGAAGACAGCTCAGTGCTTGGCAGAGAACAGGAGCCAGGAAATGGTTACTAAATACACCACATTAATAATTTTTGGCTAAGTCAAATTAGTATATGCGACATAATTTCCTAGACATGGTAATAATGGTTTAATGTCATTTTATTATTAAAGCTAAACAAGTGCAGCATTCATAATGCACAGAGAATGAGAAGTGCCTTCACAGTGGGTTCCTACAGCCTCTGCCCCTGAGTGATCATTTACTAGAGAAGGATTATGCAAATCTCCAATGAGGCTGTGCCCTGGGTCCTACAGGCATCAGATACTTTGTACAGTGCTATAAAGGCCCAACTTCAATTTGTGTTTCCGGATTGTATCAGTGTAAAGCCTGATCATTAGTTGTCCTTAGAAAAGGAAAATTTTTTGAACTGGATGGTATTCAAACATGATAGGTGGAAAAACCAACTTTCTCTTATTACTATTTTTGTCAGTATCAATAGGTTTTCTAACTACTGTCATACATTCTAATTTAAAATTGCATGCTCCTCCCAAAAATGAGACCTGAGAATGAAAGGCAAGTTTTAAATGTGGCGTGCGTTACTCTTAGAATTACTGCTGAGTGCATAGAAAATGAAATGCTATTTAAAAGTTCAGGAAAGTGTCTGATAAGAAATAAAGAGGTCAGAAAATAGTTTCCTCAGATAAACCTACATTTAAAATATGTTTTATAAGTCAGTAAATTGCCTGGATATTTAAAATATGACCAAAATGCATTACTCAAAATTTGTTTCCCATAATTGTTGGCTTTGCAAAATTTAACGGGACTTCTTTATTGCTGAATAAAATTAGCAAAATCCCTAAAATAAAAAGCAAATAGAAATAAAAATATTGATCTTCCTTTCATCTCTCTCTCTCTCTCTCCATATATATTAGTACGTGTGTGTGTGTGTGTGTGTGTGTGTGTGTGTATGTGTGTGATATCAATATCTTTTAAAAATAGGGTGGGAATAGAAGGTAGGTTGCGAACTGCAGATTGTTATAGTTTTGTCTTTGTTTCAGTTTGATAGAAGTTGAGGGAAATTACACGAGTATATTTACATGTTTGCAAGGAAGGTATGAATTTTGGGGTTTGGTGATTAATGTCTCCTTCTATGTGAGTGACATGTCTAGAAAGGAATCCAAGATGTCTGCCAAAGATATGCTAGTTTGGGTCATCTTTTGTGAAGGATTTAATTAAGGTTTGCTCATGGAAAGGCTCCGGTTATGCATATATGTTGCATGCACCTATATTTTCATTCATTATTTCAAAACATTTATTGGGTCATTTCTATGGGCCAAACACTATTGGAACAAAGATAAATAAAAATCAGGTCCACCCACAAGAACCTCTCAGTTTACTAGAGGAGAGAACTACTCTGTACACTGTAAGTAACACAGTAAAGGCTTGACCTAGTTAATTTGGAAACATGGGGAAAATGTACTTAATGATGCTTTCAGATGCTGCTGTCAAGGGAAGAGTATTGGGAAAGTGATATCTGCTGTTTGAACCAGGCTAGTCAAGCAAGGGAAACCATTGTAGAAAGAATCAACACCATATGCAAAACTGTGGACTAGAGAAAGATCAGGGCGTTCAGGAAATACCCTTTAGCTTGATGTAACAGAAGAATCTGGCATGTATAAGCAATGGTAGAAGACACAGATAGAATGGAAACCAATGAGGCGAAGAAAGCTCCTTAAAAAGTATGGGTGGCACTGTGGATAGCGGTGTGCACAGCCATCCTGAGGCAGGGGTCCGATCACAGGAAGCTTTGCATGTCATAGCAACTTATTTCAGATTACCCTGTGAGTAAAAACAGCCACGAAAGCATAATTAGCAAAGCAGTGGCATTGCTTTCAGGTAATAGTGTTCAGATAACTATATGGGGATAGGATTTAAGAGAGGATACCTGAGTCGGGGATGCTAATTTGCAAGCTATTGCACTGGTCCTGGCAGGCGAATATTAGGAAGTGAGAGTAACAATGAAAAAAAGGAGGTAGATTTGTCATGAATATAAAAACTATTGTACACAGAGCTTGTGTGTGTGTGTGTGCGCGCGCATAAGGTGGGTGAAAAGGAAGGAATTGCAGATCTATCTTTCCTGGTCTGTGATTTTAATGACTCGGTAGAAGATATAGTTGGAATAGTGAGTTTAAGAGAATTATAAACGCTTTTTGTATTTTCATTTGAGTTTCTATAGAACTGTTATTTAGCTTAGAGTGCTGTCCTTTGGTATATATTTATGAGGTATCAGTTTAGTTATTAAAATCACAGAGTTGCTTAAAATACCCTAGAAGAGGGCTTAGAGCAGTGTTCATTAATTTTTTATTGTTATTATGGATAACAGCTTTGAGAATCAGAGTAAATCTAGGACCCCTACATCCAAAAGTTTGCATTCAATATCAGAGAATTTATGTTCCTCTAAGAGTATTCATTGGCTCTAACTTAAGAACCTCTTGAGTTACATGAAGAAAGTAGAGGGATAATAATAAACTCCTAGGGAAACTACTCAGGAAACCATTAAAAACATTGAATTAAGTGTTTGCTGAAAATGTTTTCTGTAATGAGCTCATCTCAGTTGAATATTTCTCTTAAAGATAAATCAACCATTGGCTCCATGGATTAATGAATTATTTTATATATCATGGTCTTGCAATGTAGAAAAAATAATTTTAAAAAGAAAACAGTGAAAAATGATTTTCAAAGCCAAGGGACTGTTTTTATTTTGTCATAAATTATAAGATATTGAAGAAAATGCAGTGTTAGCTTGCCCGAAGCCCGAGCTACATTTTTTAAAAGCATATATAAATAATATTCCTCTTAATTAAAACTTTTGGCATGACCACCACCACCAAGCTCCCTGCCACTATAAAACAATTTATTCCTTAGCTAAAAAGTATGCTGGCTAAACTGAAATGGACAGACAACAAACAAGTGATTGGAAAAGTTTATTGAATACCATGCCTTGATTTTGTTAATGAAGGTATCATATCCATCATGTTACACCTGGTACATTATTCGTGAAGCCAGGGGTAGTCCCAGTTTCTATAGCTGTGCCGGGATCTATCATTTAGTCAGTAAAGAGAAGACACATGCTGCAGACGTGTGCCATCATGATAGTGGGGGATCCTGAACCCTGGGACAGTACTGGACCAGGGTGAGTCTACCAGTTTCTAGGTCTCCTTGTTTCTCCACCCTCTCCCCACCACATTCTAATTTTCTTGATTAAAATAGCATTTCCCAAATACCATATGTCACAACACCAAGTGAGCAAGGAGGTAAGAAAGCTGAGAGTAGCAATCTTTAAGTGACATTCTACCTACTGTTCATTTCATTTAAAAGAGTTATCTCTTTCCATAGCTACATTATTGCTGTTTTCTGGCTTGGGGAGTCTAACATTTCAGCACATCTTTTTTTTGTTTGTTTTTTTTTGTACAATGTCTCTGCCAATTAAAATGCAATGATCTGTAAGAGTAAACCTTATGAACAGTGAACAAAATAAGTGCTTTTAATTTTACTCATTAAAAGTCCCGTGGAAGGGATTTTAGAGATAGTTCAAGGATGGCCATAACAGACCAGGAGTGGTGATGACTTTCAAAGGCAGGAGACACCAGCACCCGTTTCAGTATCTAAATATCATCATATGAATAAAAAATAAATAGCACTTTAAACTGATTTTAATTAAGTTTAAATGTAATGTATACATTTACAATTGTTCATAGCCTTTATTGCTCTGAAAAATTTTAAGCTGATTTAAACATCTAATCATGTAATACTTTATGCACTGAAGCAAAATTTATAGATTTACATAATTTTTTAAAGTGAGGTACATTTATCAAGCAGATAGAGAATATTCACATATATAGGCAAGAAACCCTTACTTCTTATTGAGAGACACCAAACATATATACTGATTTAAGCTAACAACAAGTAGAGCATATAACCTTATAGTACACATTTAGTCTGAAAATAATGTAGTGTGTACTTAAGGAAGATTGCTTTGCTTTTATTTCTAGGAGGTTTAGTGAGAGTATTTATACGTAGTCTACTATTTGTGTCCAGGGACCTTTATGGATCTTTTATATTATACTTAGCCATAATTTATACTACTTTAATCATCACTAAATGTATTTATTTATTATCTGTGATAAACATGAGTAAAATCTGAATAAAAAATGACATGCATACTCTAAGCTTCCAATTTGAATAAGACGGAAGTCCATCTAATGATGGTTACTGTAAACACTGATCATCCCCCTCGTATCATACTGTTGCACAGAGAAGAATAAAGCTTGCCAGTCAATTTCTATGTAGACAAGAGGAGCTATATAAATTTTGTACTGCCAAGGAGTGATCCAGTTTAGTATATCTAACCCAGAAGAGAGCAACGATCATAAATTTAAGCTCTGGAATCAAATAGCTGAATTGTAATTGCTATTTGAACTTGGGAAAGGTACTTAAGTTTCCTGTGCCACAGCTTCCTCTTCAGATAATTGGGAATAAATCCTTATTACTCTTTTTTTTAAGATTCAAGTTGCTAATAAACATGTGATTCTTAGCACAGAACCTGGCACTGGGCAGGCCCATGCTCACTTTTAGCCATTATTCATTAGCTCATTAACCATATCATGGTGTTGCTGGCATTAAGAAGACCTTGGATTTGTATATATATGTGTGTGTTTGTGTTTTTAATTTTTGTTGAGATATTATTAACACAAAACACCATATTAATTTCAGGTGTACAACATGATGATTCAATATGGTTACATATTGCAAAATTATGACCAGAATAAGTGTAGCTAATATCCATCCACATGCATAGTAACAAATATTTTTTCTTCTGATGAGAACTTTTAATGTCTACTCTCTAAGCAAGTTTCACAGATGCAATATAGCGTTGTTATCTGTAGTCATCAGGCTGTATGTTGCATCTCAGGATTCATTTTATAGCTGGAAGTGTGTACCTTTTGACCACATCATCGTTTTTGTTTTTTTTTAAATTCTAGTTTCAGCATGTATAAAAAGTAAATCATAATTCCTGCTTTTGCACTCCACAGGTTTACTTTGAAAAGCAAACACAATAATGTACCTGGAGGCAGTGAAAAGAGATTGGCTTTAGAGCTAGGCAGATGTCTCAATTCCTTGTTCCTGGATTATTTCCTCGTGGAGCATCTTGAATGAGATTGTTACTATGCAAACTTGATCTTATCACTGTCCACTGAAACTTTTAATCTTTCTATTACCTTTGGAATGCAGTCAGCAATCATCAGAATTAGAGGTAAAACCCCATATGAAGTGGCCGCTTCCTGTGTTTTCAATTCCATCTCACGCCATTTTCCTATCACCTGGTAGGCTCTGGCCCCAGTGCCTTTGATTTTCTTGTCTTTATCAGAAACTTTCCCTCCTCGAGGATTTTAATTAGCTAGTTTCTCTACCGGGGTTATTTCCCCCCCATACCGTTCATTTTTTCTGATTTTATTTATATTCAGGATCTCTTCTCAACTGTCACTTTCTCAGTTGTATGTTTTCTAATCCCATAAATTAAACACTGTTTTGAATTCTCGTGGCACTGTTTATTTTGCTTTATAGTACATCTCAATGTCATTATATATTTTTGAATGAATAGCCACCTCTTCTCACTCTGAAGATAAAGGTATGTCCATTTATATTGCAGAAGCTGTATCACCAGGTTCTAGTGTATAATAGGCTCTTAATACACTGTGCCAAAAAAATTAACATAACTCCTTGAACCTTATAGTCCTTACTGGAAAAGATGGATGTCACTAACAATTAACTTCCAAGATTGTTTTTTTATTTGGAGGTAATGTGTATATAATACCTTACCTATAGTAGCTGGCAAAAAAATGCAATTATTATTAATGATAAGTAAAGTATAAAGTATAGTACATTTTAAAATAGTAAGTTACTTTTGTTGTGTTGAAATGAGTGGAGTTACACAAAGAAAACACACCTATAGCTATAACTAGTCCCCTACCATAGTACCAAGTTAACATATGAGGTCTGACAATTAAGTTCACAAACTTGTTGCAACGATGCTGCTAACCTTTTTTGACATCAGAGGGATTACCGTATTTGCCGGTGTATAAGACGATTTTTTGGCCCTGAAAAATATGCCTCCAAGTGGGGTTTCGTCTTATATGCCAGGTACACTTCAGATAGACTGCCCATAGTGCTTGCCCCGTGCCATAGTGGCCTCCTGATGCCCGCCCACTTCATTCCACATACCGTTCAGGCATCAGCAGCGCTGCTGGGTGTATGCTCGGCTGTTATGCGATTTTGCTGTTATGCGATTTTACCACACTCGCAAAAATCTGATATTGTTTTACCTTTTATTTGGTGTGTGGAAGGTGTGCGGAAGAGGGGGTAGTCTTATACGGCGAGTATATAACAAACTCTGTATTTTGAGTGGAAATGTTAGGGGGTCGTCTTATACGCCCGGTCGTCTTATACGCCGGCAAATAAGGTATTCATTATGAATTGGTACCAACAGGACAAATAGTTAACCAAGTTTACTATTTGGAAGTGCTGAAAAGGCTGCGTGAAAAAGTTAGATGAAAACGATCTGAACTTTTCACCAATTCATGGCTTGCATCACAACAATGCACCAGCTCATATGGCACTGTCTGTGAGGGAGTTTTTAGCCAGTAAATAAATAACAGTGAAAAATAACTCCCTACTCACCTTATCTGGCCCTCAAGGACTTCTTTCTTTACCTGAAGATAAAGGAAATATTGAAAGGAAGGCATTTTGATGACATTCAGGACATCAAGGGTAATATGACAACAGCTCTGATGGCCATTCCAGAAAAAGAATTCCAAAATTGCTTTGAAGGTGGACTAAGCACTGGTTTCGGTGCATAGCTTCCCAAGGGGAGTACTTTGAAGGTGACTGTAGTGATATTCAGCAATGAGGTATATAGCACTTTTTCTAGGATGAGTTTGTGAACTTAATTGTCAGACCTCTGTATATTTCATTGGGAGAAAATTTACAAGGAGAGATGTAGCAGAATGTATGTGGTCCCCCAAGCTAGTGCCCCAAAGAAGAGTGCTTAGGCTGCACTGGACACATCATAGAGGAGATTTTATATGTAGAAGGACTTTCTACATATTCATGGGAGCTCAGGAATAATCTAGACAACTATGTAACAGTGGAAGGTTTTTAGTGAAAAAAGTGCTCTTGTTAAAAATAGGGACTTCAGAGCCAAATGCTTGTTTTCCATCTTTTTCCCTTGAATTAATTCAATCCTGTTGAGCTGACTCTTTGCAAAGCTATCAATTGTGAGGAGAAAGTTAGCCATCAGTGACATACAGATTAATCTCTCATAAGTGGGACAGTGTTTCAGAATTCCAGATGGATAAGGTTCTGGATTATTAGTCATGGTGTCTGACTTACCTTTTATGCTTTCTCTTTACCTCCACTATTTAGTTATCCAATGTTCTTTCTCCAAATCACTGTGCTTTATTATTATATTTTAATCCCCAATAATAAATGCCATACTTAAAATCACAGAGATGCTCAATGCATGTTTACTGAAAACAATTAGTGTAGATCATTCAGACAGTCAGTAAAATTTAACAGTTCCACTTGGGAGTGAGGCAGGCCAGAGCTATGTGTTCTCCAGCTGCTTGATAATAGAAAATCAAGCTTTAGTTTCTGAATTTATAATAATGATAAAAATACCCAATTCTTAGGATCAAAGGGTAATTAAATAGAAAGTAGACTTTTTAAATGCTTAGCAATGTGCATGAGATTTGATAAGTAAAAATATGGGAACGCTCATTGTTAGTTTTCACTCTGCTATGATCAGTTGATACGAGTGCAATTCAGTGACCTGAGTGTAAGATTTGGAAGATGAGAAGGATGGAATGAAGCCATGTACTAAATATCCTAGGAAGTAGGAATGTCAGTGAGGAAGGGGGCATATTGGAAAGGAAAAGTGGAGAGAGACAGCCCAGACACACAGATAACAAGAACAGCAGGTTTAGCATTGACGTAATAATTGGGATGTTTCCTGAACTCTGAAAATACATAGTTAAACGGATGTGCTTTGTCTTTAATAAGCAAGAAATATCTCTTCTCAGCCATTAATGCCAAGTTTCCCTGGTGGAAAAATTGTGAAATTGAATGATGACCTTTTAGTTCAGATTTTTATTAATGTAATATACAAATCATGATTTACATTTCTCAGATTATTTTACCAATGTCTTCCTCTCCTGGATGTGTGCCAAGAAAATGCCACCTGTTTATTACATATGTTAAATGACTTTTTTTTAAAAAGGCACAGCCACTTATTTTTGTTCTTAAGTACTAAGTTATACTATGAGTGATGTAATTCAAACAGGTCTGCAGTTTTCCAGCTTCATGATGGTTTACCTTCAACAGTTAACAATGTACTACAGAAACTGCTATTCAGCATATACTGATCAGGTATCTCTTTCTGTCAGTATCCTTTCTTTTTATATTGTGATTGTTAAAAGTATGATTTCTAGAGTCAGTCTCCTCATTTGCCATTAAGCAAAGTACTTGGCCTGTCTAAACCTCACTTCACTTACTAGTAAATAGGAATGATAAAAAGCATTATTGCTTTGGTTCATAGTGACAGTCCAATTAAGTAATGTATGGGAAGTGCCTGGCATTTGGTACATAAGTTATTTTTTTGTCATATGTCCTAGAACATTCTTTCACACTGATTATTTCATTGTTTAAGATAATCCTTTGAAGCAAACATATCTCATATCACTATTGACAGAAAAGGAAGCAGAGGTTTAGAAAGTTTATCTTGCTTTTGACTGGTGACAGAAATAAGAACTGACCCAGGTATAAAAGCCAAGATGCCATGATGTTTCTGCTTTAATACCAACTCGTGTGTGCACATGTGTATGTCTGGCTTGCTTTGTATACCTGAATCAGTGAATCAAAAATACGCAAGTTTGTTAGTGTGAAGAATAAAGGAGGCAAGTGTATTGATAATTTGGTTTAGTCAACCAACTTTTACTGAGTATGTAGTATAAGTAATGGAATAACTATCTGAATCTCATAAAATCCGTGACCAAAAAAAAATCTCATAGTGTATAGTGTAAAATAGAGATTTACAGCATAGAATGATAAGCACAATATGTGTCCACAAGAGAGAACTGACAAATGAAAACCAGAAGTTCGCTCAGTCAGGGGTGGGAGACTTGGTGGGATGAAGCATATTGAATCTTAAGAAGAGTCATGGAGAAGATTATGCCAAAGCAATATTTTAAAGGATGAACAAAGTTTCTCCCGTGAAAGCTCATCTCAGGCAGTGAGAAAAAAATCGCAAAGAAACAGAAGAACATTATGATTTTGAAAATGATAAAAAGCTCAATATCGTCGGAATCGAAACTTAAAATTCGACAGCAGTGGTAAAAAAGTTTAAGACCAGTAAGACAAACAGGGGTCAAAACATAAAAGGCCTTTTACTGAAATACAAGTAAGATCCTCCGAGAGAGAGTGAATATCCTCAGTGGAGAAGAGAGCTAATGTTCGCTCTGCCTCAGAAACTTTCAAGCAAGGATGAAATCCTAATTATGGTCTCAAGCCACTCTGTCTTTGATGTTGGAAAATTCCAAGTATAAGTTTAGGGATTATTGTGCCTCATGACCAGAAAGTCTGTCTGTTTGAATTACCACCTAAAGATAATCTACCTTGTTTTACCTCTGAAAACGTCATTCAGGGAATCAGTGGTGTAATGCCGGGCATATGGATGCTGACGACAGAGAAATAGCCAACCTGTGACCGAGCTCTCTCAAGATCAAGTTAAATGGAATTTTTATGTTCTCATTTCCAAATAGCACAATCTTGGGAGGTTGTGAAATCCCTTTTAGACCACTGATTTAATAGGAGTCATCTAATTAAAAATCCACTAAATAATCCTTGTTTTAGTTATTTCTTTAGCTTAATTGATTGTATGGCATTTACTTTTCAAGGACTTTTAACTACTGTCCCAGTTGAGACTTTAAAAAGCAGCTGTGCTTGTGACACAGTCTGGTAAAAGATCAGGCATAGTTCAGTTTATTGAGTAAATTAAACATGTAGGCCATTTAAAAATAAAATCGTATAACTGTACTGCAACTAATTATCATACAATATTTCATAGCAGCACTTGAAACTAAGCAAAGCTGAGACTCAGAGACCCAGTCGCTAGGGATTTTGAATCTGATGGAGTCCCATGTGGATCATAAGAACTCCAGTTCCTCAACTGCGGGGGCTTCAGGCATGCGCCTGCTCCCACACACCGCTTAATGGATGCTTCTGACTCCATCAGGAAGTACTTCTGAGACAAAGCATGCCTTGTTTAACAGTTCTGCAGCTACCACATTCATTAATATAATTCTTTCTGTTTGTACAGGGATTACTGGCATGACAATAAGGCTCATTATTTTCAGAAGTGTGTGGGTATGTGGGAAGAGAATTAAATTTGAACTTCTCTGATTAAAAAAAATAATAAAAGCAAAAAACAACTGATGCAGTCTCTTTAGTAGTCATGTACCAGCAAAAAATAAGGATCAGACAAGTCCTTCATGAAACAAAAATCGGAGATCTGATTACAATTGATGGATTATCATCTGCAAAGAATTACAACACCTATGCGAAAAATTCTGACTACATTAACTAGAACACACACTCAATGTGTATTTGTCATTATATTGAATATATAAAAATTAGTCAGTCATACCATATGAAATTGTATGAAGCAAACTAGATAAGCTCTAAGATTATTTTTGTTCTATGCCAAGTTTGTAGGAAAATGGTTGAGACTAAACTCATATTATTCATTTGATTGAATTGAAAATTTTCCCTGCACATAACTGGTGATTGAATGAAAAATAGTTATACACGTACAAGTACATATTTTATGACTTTTACCTCTCATGCTTCTTGGTTATTTTCTTGACTCATCTTCAAGCTACTCTTACACCAGACTGAACCATTAGGCATAAGCTGTATTGACGGCTAGTTTGTAAATTACAGAAACACAATAGATGTAAAAACACTGTGTTCATAAACTAATCATCTAAGACATGTAATGCCATGGTTACGGTTTTAACATGTATTACAAAAATTTTTGTCTCCTGTCCCTGGTCTTAGCATATATTCTATGTCTACACCCAGCTTACCTATCGGGATTCCTGCTTTGGTTTTTGGGCTCTGAAAAATACCTCTGTTTCTCGCTTCCTCTTTTTATTCTAGTCAAATATTTTTAAAATGCACCATAGACATATTATATCGATTACCCTTGTGTATTTTGTAGTTTATTTTCTAGTCATAAGATTTTTTCCAGGTTAGTAGTCTTTATTGTTTCATGAATTGAATGGCCATTGACATTTAGCATCTGAATGAATTTTTGGGCTCAAAGTGTGAAGGAAACTATGTTTAATTATAAAACGATTTTCTAACATATACATTTAGGTACTATGGGCTCATATATAAGCTGCTAATTTTAAAAGTAAGCACAGTATCACATGAAAATCAGTATCACAAATATCATAACACAATTTATTGCTTCTATCTGACTTGTAGAATTTATAATCATTAGGAGAAATTTGTCTCAAAAAGTGTGAAGAATTGAGAAATCTCTTTCGTGAAAAGAACAGAGCACTTCCATTATAAAACATGGGTAAAATTCAGTGTGTTTATGGAAGGATTTGAAGATAGACGGAAAGCTTGGAATAGAGAAAGAAAGTCTGCTTGGGCCTCATGTTATTACTAATGTTCCTTAAAGACAAGTTTTTTTTAAAAGATAGTAGAATTATTTTCTCAAAAGTTAGTATATCAATTAATATAATGCACCTCATTAGCAGTTGAAACAATTTTAATCATGAAATTATTTCAATATTTTTGATATTCACTCACAAATAAAATTTAGCAAATGGAAATGAAAAAGAAACTTCTTATTCTGATATATTTATCAGAAAACTACAATGAACCTCACATTTAATTTTGGAATGTTGAAAGATTTTTCTTTAAATTCACCAACAAGAAAAAGTTGCCTCATATCTCTACTTCTGTTTATCTTTGTACTGGACACCCTGGTCTTCTCATTAAGGCAACAAAAATAAATCAGTTTTTAAGTATTGCTCAAGAAGAATCAAAGTTGCTCCAGTTTTCAGATGATCTGTCTATAGAAAATTCAAAAAAATCAACACAGGCATTACTAATATTATGAGAAGTTTGAAAGCTTGCTAAATACAAAATAATATAGAATAATCGATTGAATTTTTACATACCAACCAAAAAAACCAAGTAGAAAAAAATGTAAAGAAATCATCTATATATTTAAAAAATATAGGAATAAATATGTTATGGGTAAAAACTCTTAGAAAATTATTATACTTAAGAGATGTAATAGACAATTGAATAAATATATTGATAAGCCACAAATGGATAGGAAGATTCAATAGTGTAAATATTTCAAGGCTCTTCAAATTAATTTATAGCTTTAATGTAATCTGAACCCAATCACAACACATATTTTAAGAGAAAGCTGACTCTCAAATTTATATGAAATCAATCCAAAGAGTCAGTAATGTCCAAGATATCCTTGAAGGGGGAGAATATAGATGAGGACTTGTTCTACAAAGTATCATTATATATTATAAACGTATACAAGTTTTGAGAGTGCAGTGTTGGCGTATGGATAGATAATAGAGATCCTGGAACTAGATCACACATATACAGATGCTTGGTGTACAGAGAGGGTTACTGAAGAGTAGCTGAACAAATCGGGCCTTTTGTTCAGCATCTTAGCTGTAGAGGGCAGTGTCACTGGCCCTCATATGTGGGATCCGAACCAGGGCCCTCTGGCGTCCCAAGCCAGTTCTTAACCATCGCGCCACTTGGCCGGCCCCAAATAGGGCCTTTTGAATCATTGATATATTGTGATGCTTAAACATTCATAAGGAGAAACACAAGACACTTAATTCCCACTCTAATTCATTCCAGGTAGACTAACACCTAATTAATACAGGTAATCCAAAAGCATTAGAAAGTAATAATATGAGAATATCTTTGTGACTTCAAGCTAGGGAAAGTTTTCTTAAAACACAAAACATGCTCCAAGGAAAGAAAAGATTAATAAATCCAACTACATTAAAATTGAGAATATTAAAAGTTTATTAAATTGAGAATATTAAAATGTTTATTAAAAGACTCTATGTTTACTTTTAAAGGGAACCATCTTGGAGAGCACATATATAAAACATAGAAGATACAAAGATATGACACGTTAATAGGGGATTTCCAGAAAATCCAAACACAAATATTGGCCTAACTATTTAAACAGTTACTTCAAAAAGGCAGGTATCCAAATGGCCAATTTATGCATGGAGAGATGTGGAACTCACTGCTAACTGGGGAAATGCACATTGAAACTTTACTAACAATTGTTGTCCCAATAAACTTTAATTAAAAAAAAAAAACAAGAACATTGGGAGAAACTGGGTAAAATGTAAAATAAATAAATAAATAAATGACAACAGCATACCACTTTAAACATCCAGCAGGCTGGCTAAACTAGAATACTGTAGCTGAAAATAGTGTGTGTTGACACATGTTGAGATATGGGAACACTTCACTCTCCCATCCTTCGCTGATGAGAAAGAAATTAATTCAAGCATTTGAGAAAGAGAGAGCATTATCTATTGAAGTTGAAGAGGTGCATATTCTGCTAACCATAAGTCAGGCTACTGGGTAGCTGCTCTAGAGAAAACTGTGCATGTATACAAGAATGGTATATAGCAGTAGTCTTAAAAGTTAAAAAAAAAAAAAGAAAAGAAAAAGAAAAAATCAAATATCAATTGATAAGGAAAGACAAGTCAAGCCATCATATACTCATATAATTGACTACTACCCATCACTAAAAATAAATGAGATATACCTGTCAATACATACCAATGTTAATTAATCTTTAAAAGATTTTCAGAAGAATAGTCACATGAGAATGCACAAAGGTAGAGTCCATTTACTTATAGTTTTAAAAAAAATTAG
The DNA here is from genome assembly GCF_001890085.2 of Hipposideros armiger. Lineage (NCBI taxonomy): Eukaryota > Metazoa > Chordata > Mammalia > Chiroptera > Hipposideridae > Hipposideros > Hipposideros armiger. The sequence continues at coordinate 143,765 of NW_017732544.1, forward strand.
TATAAAGACTTTATTTTCATGTACATGTATTTTTTGGTAAAAATAAAGACTCAAAAAGATGGTTCTTGTAGGGGAACATGACTTGCATTCTTAGTCTTGAATCCTTTGAGGCTATCCTGATGTTTAGAGGTTTGGGATATTCTCCTGTGGAGTTAGATGCATACTGGATTCGTGCAACCCTTAGCGAGGGTGTTCTGATTTTTATATCACTAGTCAAGTGACTACGAAACCAAAACAAAAGTGAACCAAACTAAATGAAGCTAATGCTATCTTAAAAGGCAACCACTGTAAGCTAATAATTATGTCATATGCCTGCATTCTGAGTTTTGAATGTTTTGCTTTGCTAATCCTGAGGAAATCTCTGCTACACTCTAATTCCTTCAACATTTGCATTTTTGTTCATTGAATGGCCTACCGCTAAATGAGTTTGTTTGAATACATGCATTTTCCTGAAAGAGGATTGTAAAGGGATCTATGATCCAAAAATGTAAACCACAACCAACACATACACACACACACACACACACACACACTGGAAAAAACACTTGGTCAATTGAAAAAGAATAGTTAATTGGCCAATTAATAATTAGGTAATGAGTATGTCTTAATTAGTTCAGCCTACTGTAACAAATTACCATAGGTTGGATAGCTTAAACAACAAATAATTATTTCTGACCATTCTAGAGGTTGGGAAGTCCGAGATCCGAGATCAAGGTGTCCAGTGAGAGCCCACTTCCTGGTTTTTAGATGGCCTTCTTGTATACCCACATGACAGAGAGCAGAGATGGGAAGCAAGCTCACCACTGTTTCTTCTTATCAGGGAAATAACCCCACCATTACCTAATTATGTCCCAAAGGCCTAATCTCCAAATACCATCACATTGGAGATTAGCGTTTCAAAATATAATTTTTGAGAGAATAAATATATGCAGTCCATCGCAGATTCCTTACCTATAAGTTAGCCTTATGGTAAAGACCATTAAGAACTTTCTCATAAAGCATTTCAGTAAGACTCATGAGTTTTAGTTTCCTTATCTTTTAAATAAAATACTAATGCCAACCTAATCAGTAGCTGTGAAATTAAATTATATGCCCAAACCCACAAGGCCAGAAAGTGTCAAAATTAAGACTTAATTGTATATAATTTGAATTATGATGGTTTGACTTTACAGGTGTCATGAAATTCATATGCATAATAAATTATATGAGACAGTCAACACTTTATTATAAAATAGGCTCCGTGTTACATGATTTTGTGCAACTGTAGGCTAATGTAAGCTAGGCCAAGCCATGATGTTCAGTAGGTTAGGTGTATAAAATGCATTTTTAAATTTTATTTATTTATTTATTTTTTATTGGGGAATTGGGGGGAGAGTAACAGCGTTGGGGAATCGGGGAAGGGGGACAGGTAGACAAATTGCTGTTTTGTTCTTCAGTCTAGTTGTGGAGGACGTTGCTTCACTGGCCCATGTTGGTATGATCATTGTGCTCTTCCCTGGTGAGGCAATCGGTCGCTGGTCATTGGTCAGCCACTCACAGTGGCTCCTGGTAGCTCACACCGGCTACCAGCCACTCATGCTGATGGCCAGCCACTCACGTAGCTCACAGAAGCCCACTGCAACCCAGCTGCAGCCTACACCGTCACCTGCTACTCACAGCAGTCCAGCTCCAGGTCGAGCTGTTGTTCATCATCTTAGCTGTAGAGGGCGAGAGTCACTGGCCCTCAATGTGGGATCCGAACCGCAGCCCTGCTGCTTAGAGCTGGTGCTCCCAAGCGAGCTCTTAACAAGCTGAGTCACTCAGCCAGCTCTATAAAATGCATTTTTGACTTAACAATATTTTCAACATACAATGGGTTTATTGGGACATAACTCCATTGTAAGTCGAGGAGGACCTGTACAAATATCATAGATGTTCCCTGGTAGCAAGGAAATTTTTTCTAAAAGTAAGCAGTCATGCATTAAATCATGTGCATGAATGGGATATGTTAAAGATAGGGATACTACAAAGCGCGCCAGGAGTAACAGCAGGGAGTGTTCAGAAACCACCTAAAAATAGTTACTATTTTGACCCCATATATTCAGAGATCTATCCCATCAAGTAGAACAGTTAACTTTTATAGTGAATATTTTTTAGTCATAGTTAGTGAACCAGCTCTCCACGATCGGTTTACTTTTAGCTATAAAATTATGGAGAACAGGCAGAGCATAGCACAGAATCAATCCACCGGGCAGAAAAGACAGTAGAAGGATTAATAAACTGGAGATAATGTCAGAAAAAGGTTCATTTTGGAGTGTAATAAGCTTTTAAATTAATAAATTCTTACAATCAAGGAAACAGTGAATAACTGAATATCCAAGGTTAAATGTCTGGGAGACATAGCAGCCGGGCAAAACAAACCATGACAAAAACCATGAGCAGTGTCGCACTGCATGGTGTTTACCTTCACTGGTACCTATTCAAGGTGAAACAAAAGTTCTACTCTCTCCTCCCACACTATCCAAATGAGTTGATATGGGAATGAAGTCCCCTGTCTTGGAGTGGAATAGAATGCTGGCCAGGGTCATGGGCACAATTTTTTAAAACAGGCTAAGACAGAAGCAATGAGTGAGGAAGGGTGAGATGCTTAAAGTATAGCAGGATTTACTGAGACCATCCCAAAAGCCATTTGTCCCTGCTGCTTATTACCAATTAGGAGTTTTCTGCAGTGATGCAAAGTTGCAATGCCGTGGTTCGCCCTTCATAGTGCTTTACTCAAAATCCCACTGAATTGAGATGGAGAGCTGAAGCTATAATACTGGAATTGGTGTGAGATCTTAATTGTACTAAGACTATTATTGATAGAGAGCTTAAGTGTCTAGCTTTGAGGAATTGGATGTGGCATTGGGGGAATAAAAAGGGGCAAAGGATGCAGGAGATTTAAAGTCTCTGTCGAATGTTAATGTGCTATGCCTTTGCAATTTTAAATGTCCAGAAATCCTCTTTTGATGTTGATTTATCTGCTAGCTCTTATCTGTAGTTAAACTAAATTTCCTTCCAGGATGGATATTAAAGATATATGGAAAAATCAATCTTAAACAATTTTATTTTCAACTTTTGATTAGTATTTCAAAACTTCTCATTACTATTGCTTTTTAGTGTAAATACATGATATTTTAGGTGTTTCAGGGGCTCGCCTGGGAACTCAACGACCAATAATAGTACTGTTTATCTGATAAAATTTATTCAGAATTTCAAATGAGCAACTAAAAAGAAAATTACCTTGGAGGCACGACTTGTATTCATTTATTTTTATTTGTGGGCTCCTTGCAAGCAATATTACACATTTCAGAAGTATACTCTAAATTGTTGCTAAGATACTGCCACTGGCATTCTGTATATTTCTGGGGACATTGGAGTAAATCTTCACACAAAATGAGAAGGAAACAAGGTGGAGGTTGGACATGTTAGCAGAGAGCAATGTCATATAAATGGAATGGCATAAATCATGTGTCATAAAAGCTGGCTGTTTTGCAGGGATCGTCTGTCTCTTAGCTGACCATACTGGGCTCCTTTACTCGTGTGAAATATGATAGCACGCTGTCAAGGCATAGCCAAGTGGATGGGTTAAAAGTAGCCTGGATTAGGCCACGGTTGGGATTTGAGGATTAATGGTTTAGTGATTTTTAAGAATGGTGGAAGAAAGTTAGTAGTTGGAACAAGTAAATGAACTCATGCTACTTTCACATTTGTCAGTTTTCTACTTCCTTACATTTTCCACTTAAGATAGCTGAGTCAAGAGGATCTCATTTTTTTTTTTTTTGCTAACGTATAAGATATCAGGAAGTGTTAAAATGAGTTTAAATCAACAAGGTTTTGAAAATCAAATTGGCTCAATTTTAAAGTGAGTTAAAATCAAAATGAGTTATGATCAGAGGGTGGCTGAATTGGGTCATGTTAATAAAATGGAAGAAGCGTGAACAACTTGACGAAGCTTGGCAGTTTCATCATCACAAACATTCCCTGCTGAGATAATGAACTTGACTATAATTCTTCTTATTCCTAAGATATGATAGCACAAAGTCATTGTATGAAATCACAGAATAAGGGCAATTCATGCTGACTGCAGAATCATTGCATAGTAACTAAGAGAGCCTGTGATTGATGCATTATTATAAAGTGAGTGCCGTCATTTGTATAGAGGGAGGACAAGGATAAAAAATGACATGGTTCTTCTAGTATCTGGGCGATGCAGCCAGAGATCTCAAGTAATGGTGGGTGACTTGCAGAAGCTGATAACTTGAATTAATTTACCCAAGTGTTGAAAATGACAGTGAAACTCTCAACGGGAAAGATTTCTTTCAAAATGACTAGTTCAGCAAGATCTCATCTGTCTAACTCACCCCTAAGCAGTGCTCAAGTTAATCCAAATATTTTTGATGCATACAATATTTTGCATCACATTACTTTTGATCATTCTCACCTCCCATTACCAACCCTAGAGGACTTCTCGACAGATAAACATGTTAGATGAAATCCTGTGTGTTAGTTTACACCTAAAGCCATTTCTTCATCTGCTTTTGTGGTAAGAAAGTGCCCAAATCTATCTAGGGTATCTATAATATATTTTGAATACAAAACATAAATCATGATAACCTCAAAGAAAGTTAAGCCTATGTTATCCAACCTCCTAAAAGAAATATGAGGTATCATTGGTCAAATATTTTGGTTGTCAAACCTATTTGAAATCAAATATGTAGAGTCCTTTGGGGACTTTGGGGGATCACAGGATCCCGAAGGATCTGTCTACCTGTGAAAGTGGGTGGCAGGGTTGGAGGGTCAGGACTAATGATCTAAGTCATATGCTTATGCTCCTCAGTTACCTCTTGCAGTGAGACGAGATGACTGAAAGGAATAGAAATCCATATGAGATATGCTGCTGAATTGCCCTGCCCACGGCTATGTTTGTGAGATAGCTATGTTACAGGCCCTGCTCAACTAGGGTGCAGAAAAAGACTAATAAAAATGGCAACTTTCTGAAGCCATGCCACTTGGGGGTGATCTTTGAGACATGTTACTTCCAGGTTTGCAGTACCTAACAGTAGTTTGAAAGACGACTGTATTCTCTCTGAGGGACATATGGTAACATCTGTGAGTTAGTATTTCCCAAGCAGAAGGAAAACAGGAGCTAGAAGTCTTCCAAGAGGTGCTGTGCCCAATTCCTAAGTGGATATGGGGGGGGGGAATATCTGTATCCTCAATTCTTTACCTTCCCTTTTTCCCGAGTTTGTACCCTCCTTCCAGCATTCCTTGTATTGTTTCGGAATGTTGGTAGTAGATGTGGCAGGAGGCAATCCATTGAAAGAGAAAGTGGGGGACCAAATCCATCCCTTGCTTGATTTCCCAAACCGAACCACTTAACACAGTTTCCTCAAGGGGAAGGGCACTATTTCCTGATGCAGAAAATGTATGGTAGGCAAGGAGAAGCCCTGCGAGTGGATGCAAGGTATTTATTCTGTCTGAACAATGAGAAAGGCGTCTTCTGAGAAGTGTTTCTTCAGGCTGAGTGGAGGCTGCCAATCTCTGAGTCACCTCCTCCTGAATGCAGGTTGTTCTCTGATCCAGGAAGATCCTAACGTGGTGTTCTGATCTCTCAGTCATATATGTTGCTCCAACAAAGCCCTGGGATCTAAGCTAGGCTGACCCAAATCCTGTCTGGAATTTTTAAAAAATGCAATTGGTGGACATAAGCCTTATGTGAATTTAGAATCAGTGCTGCTTATCCCTACCCATCTGTGGACCCCCCCCAACCCCCCACATTTCAAGAAGTTATTCCATTGCATACATGTATATACACTGGTATATAATGCTTAAAAGTATGGACATTGACATTGGAAAAGTCTGCATTTAAATACCAGTAGCACTCTTGTTATGGGGTTAGTCACTTTAGGTGAGGTGCCTAATTTCCGGGTCTATGACTCCTGATATACATGGTGATAATTTCTTCATCAGAGGCCTGCTGTGTTGTTGTGAGTATACCATCCCTGGCCTACAGTGAGTGTTCAATACATATTATCAGTTTTTATTAGTTATGACTTTTGTGAGGTGTTATAAATGTATATTTAGTTGAAAGACACAATTCCTTTTTGCCCTTGTTTCTTTGAACCCTGCATCAAGAGATGTGTTATTGTTAATGTCATGTTGTTGTTTTCAACTTGCTGACACAGATGACGTTTAACATCAGCCTGACTGGTATAATGTAGGCATTAAAAAAATAGTATTGAACATATATAGTCATGGGATGTGGAGTAGAGTGTGGGAATGGAATCAATGGAATTGTAATAGATATATATGGGGTGAGGAGGCAGTGGATGGGGGCAAGGGGGTTGTCACTTTGTGAGGGGTGAAAAGGATAGCTATAGCATTGTTTTGTACACCTAAAACTAATAATAATAATAATAATAATAAATAAAATAAAAAATAGTATTGATAAAGTTAAGTATTTACTGTTACTGAGCACTATGTCTAATCTAGCCCATTTTGTTTGTGATTTATAAATGGTATTGTAGGTTTACCAAAAAGCTGTGCCATGTGTATTTTTATTGTCCTCAGAAAGAGACTAAATAAATTGTACAAAGTGACGCATACTTACGCGCTTTAACTCAAACTTCTTAATCTAGCAGCCATGTTCTCTCCCACCTTGACCTGGGACTTATTATCACCAATAGCTGTGTATCACGTGAATTAAATACCTGTCTTCTGCATTAACCTTATTCTTTCAAATAAATTAAAGTATTTCCCAAGTTTTGTTTAGGCACAGTTTAATTATGACAAAAAAAGTTGATTATATTAGCATCATTTAAATTTATGTTTTTCTTGATATAATTAGATCTTCTTGAAGTGGGTAGAATTTTCCCAGGATGGAGAGAATGCTACGAAGGAACTCTCAATTTGGATTTCAGCCCAAACGCAAACACTGGTTTAAATAGATATTAAATATTAGTGTTAAACAGTAGAAACAGACTGACACCAGCAGTAAAGTCTCATAGGAGACCTGACTTTGAGTTATAAGCAGATACAAACTCTTCAGACACATAATTAAAAGTGTAATCAATTGTGTTTTTTGGTTAAATAAGGCTATTGCAGACAAATACATTAGAATAGTATGGTCATTAAACTGATGGCACGGAGAATATATTTCCTAAATTATTTTAAGTGTAATTACATATTATATTTACAGATATTTAAGAAAATAACAATAAGCAATCAGTTAGTTAAAGACAGACATTCTTTAAAATCATAGCTATCCATACCTATTTTGCTTCTTTCTTTTCATTCACGAGGATCTCTTTAAGCTGGCAAGAACAGAAGAGATATCAGTAATAGGAAATTAAAATCTATGATTAGTGAGATTATAGAAAAGCCCTTGGTTGCTTAAAATCAATTGTTATCTCTTAGTTTTGAGGATTTCCCTTTCAGGGAAATCCAAAAACTTTCATAAGTGGTGACTAATAATACAAGTTGGTGAAATGTGTATCTTCCCCAAGCAGAATTAAGAAATAAACTATTAATGCAATAATTTAGGTAAAGTATAAAATAAAATGGTGATCACTGGGAACCATAAAAGTTCACCAAAAACAAGCAGAATGGCTTTGCTCTTTAATACAGCTGCTCATCTGGTGGCTCAGACAATGTTTTATAACACACTGGATGTTGGCATGATGCTGTCAACATTTTTGCAGTATTTGCATAGCATCTGCATTACTATTTTCTTACATTTTTTAAAAATGAACTCACTTTTGTTTTTACTTCATTAAAAATATTTAAAAGGGGAACTTGCTGATCAGACAGAGTGGAAAAGATGTATTAAAAGGAAGAAAAAATAAAACATGTTTTCAAAGAGAAAGTGCTGCATTCAGATGTAGAGGACAGAGTTTTCAAATGGCCGAGACAGCTGGAGAGAAATGAGCCTGACTATGACTGAGGTCCCAAAGAACCCATAGCGAGAGCTATCAGGTAGTGAAAGGGAGCAGGTAAGGGGCAACTAGTACAGCGATACCTGGTAGATAGATGAGAAAGAAGAGAGTATAGTCATGAGCAGAAAAGTTAGAAGAAGGGCAGAAATAAACAGGGCAGCGATCTTTAAATATTGGGTTGCAAGGATAATGGGGCAAAAGCCCACTTAAGGGAATAGCACAGAAGCAATTGTTCCCCAGGAGAATACTTCCTGAATACTTTTTTTTGGTCTCATGGTTACTATTTGTGTTGTTGACAGTTGTTAAACTGTGAAGAAAGATAGTAAAGGAAGCAGTGTGAAGATAAGACTCTGAGATAGTCCCATGTTGCTTCTATTCTAAGGATGCCACCTTTTATAATCTATTGGATCCGTCATCAAATAGGCACAGGCTTTATCCTATATTCTTCTACATTTCTTTAGAATCTGCTCAATGTCTAGTGCTGAGTTAATGATACCATGGTGAGAAGATGGTACTGCTGGCTGAGAGATGTATGCAGCTGCAGAAACAGATGCAGGGGTCGGTGGGGGGAGCTGATATGTTAGAAAGATTTTAGGAGGGATAACATGAAGACAGAGATCAAGGTTAAGGGGCAGCCCATGGAGGAGGCAGAGGGATTGAGGGGGAACTCATGGAGCTGGCAGCCGGAAACAGTCACTAAGAAAGTTAAAGGAAAGTGAGATAAGGGGACCCAGATATGAGAGGTGGGCAGTTAATGAAGGCTGAATAATTGGTGCCATGGGAAAGGTGGGGACTCAGGAACTCACATTTGGAGACAGAAGATGGGAAGTGGATGCCACTGAGCTCAGACCACACAGATCGCCTTTGGGAGACGAGCAGGTAGTTAGAGAACAGTCAGACCCATAGACCCTCCTAAGCTGGAGGCTTCTTCAAGTACTCTGTAAAAAAACATGAAAAATACTAGGTTAAAAACTTTAGTTGGGCACATAATAACCCCTTATTACCCTTCTAAGAAGTAAAGAAACCTAGATGTTGTAATAGGACTGTTAGAGAAATCTGTACCTAATTTTCCCAGAAAAATTGGACTGATATATTGGTTAGGGTACAGTCAGAAAGAAGAAAAGAAGCCACTTGTTATTTTAGCAGAGATAATAAAATAAGAAACTGGTTGAATGAGCATTGGAGACATTTAAATTCAAAAGGAAAACACTGAGGTTTTACATTCCTAGAGATGTCAGCAGGAAGCAGCTAACATTCCTAGGAATGGAAAATTAAGTGAACATTTTCAGGTTATTAGAAACTAGAATCTTGGCGAAGAGGCCCTGTGGAATTAGGCACCAGATCTTTGAGGAGTCGATGTTGTTAAAACAGGTGTTGATGTCCCAGAAACATGAAAAAGAGACATTGTAGAGCTAGGACTCAAACCTCTGAGGAGGAAGTGACAATGGCTGATGCCAGCACCTCTGACGAGGCACAGTCCGGCCAGTTCTGAGAGCATGGAAAGTTCCACTGGATCCAACTGCTGCTGGGATCAACTGCTGCTGTCAGCGTGAATGTTCCTTGTTCGGATGACACAGAACTCAAGTCAAAAGAAATAAGTAAATTCCTTCTCATCTCCTCCTGACTTCCAACATTGTCTAGCTCTTTCTATTGGTAAAACCTAACAGCACACCAGCTGGCAAAGGAGCAAGTTAATTTTCAGAGTCCTAGCTCCAGCATCACACACACACATGCGCACACACACACACACACACACACACACACACACACACACACACACACTAGAAGGATGGATTTGGAGCTGAGAGATAAAACCTTAATAACTTATACAAATGTCAATTTTGAGACATTTCACAATTACTTTCTCAAGGTTTCTGTTGTCAGTCTTTTCTCTTTATAATTTTCATAAATAAATGATAATATGCTTGACATTATAACTGTATATGACTCAAATATAGAAGTTTTTCTTGTCATGATAGATAGCAGAAAGGATCCATAAGCATTCTTGATGGAGTGAAAGAGCTAAGTTTTATTAATAAAGGATTAAAGGGCAAATATAAAATCCAAAACTGGTCCTAACTTGGAAAGAACACTTCTGACTGTTAATTGAATAAGAGCCAATAGAGTGAAGTAAGTGACTGTCAGATAAGTTTATATAATTCTACATTTTACTAATATTTTCTTTTTATTTTTGTCTTTCTAATATTTTCTTTAGCTATTATGTTAGCTAATATACTCATATGACCTCTCTTATTCATAACTATTGAGATAAAAACTATAATTTTTATCTTCAATTCTATTGATATGAATATATGATATTATTGGAGTTTCAATTATTTAATCCTCTTTACATTCCTGGAGTAAATTGCACTTATTCATGATATATTATACCTTTAATGCCCTTTTGAATTCTCTTTGTTAGCATTTACATTAAGATATTTACATTAATATCCATTGGTAATATTGGTCTGTGGCTGCTTTATTTGGCTGTAATCTTTATCAAGTTTGGATATTAAGTTTATACTCATTTCATAAAAGGAAGTTGCAACCTCATCTTTTTTTATGCCCTAGAAATAAATTAAGTATCACTAGACTGTGGTTTGTACATACCCAGTATCTTTCTTCCATGTGATTCCTTAATTCCTCTTTTATTTCTTTATGCCATTTGATCAGTTAGACTCTATCCACTGTAGTCAATTTTGACAAATTATAATTTTCTAGAAAGTTATCCACTTAATCTAATTTTCCAAATTTATGCATGTAGGGGAATAACAAAAGCATATTTAAGATAATTTACTTTCTCTATTTCAACATTATTGAACCCTTGTTATTTGTAAATTTTGTATTTAAAATTTTTTTGTAACAACTAGTATTCTAGTTTATAAAATTTTTTCAAAAATGACATTTTGAAAAAAAACATACTTTTATTGCTGCTTTGTTTTCTAACATCAATGTGTAATTTTTCTTCATTTAATTTCCATTAACTGTTTTTATTTAAATTATTTCTAGTTTTCTTTAAGAAAAATGTGTAATTTATTTTCATTATGATTTAATAATCATATTAATGTTATTATCATTTAAGAAGTGTGCATTCTCCTTTGACCCATGAGTGGTTCAGTAGCATTTTTTTTTCCCTGAGTGGAAAGATTGTTTTGTTTTGTTGTCTGTTAATATCTCATTATATTGCCACGTGATCAGGAAGGGCTATTTTTATTATTTGTCTTTTATAGAGTTTATTAAAGCTAACTTTGTGGCTAGATATGTTCAAATTTCATAAATAATTTATATGTATTTATTACCTGTTATTAAGTGTTACAATTCCAAAGTATTTATGAGTTACGAGGATAAGGGGAGGGATTGATTACAAAAAGGCAGCATTGGGCCAGCCAAGTGGCATGATGGTTAAGAATTGGCTTGGGACGCCAGAGGGCCCCGGTTCGGATCCCACATATGAGGGCCAGTGACACTGCCCTCCACAACTAAGATGCTGAACAACAGCTCAAC
>NW_017732544.1:156159-182952 GCF_001890085.2 Hipposideros armiger
AAAAAAAAAAAAAAGAAGTGGAATCTTTCTAGATCTATTTTTCTTCCCTTTTTTCACCTCAACTGCTCAGTTCAACCTCCATCCCTCCACACTGGAGCACTCCATATAGAAACACATGACTGTATTTATTATTTCAGTTTTTTAATTCCAGTGGCCTATTTATGTTTCCTTTTTTTGCTTTTCATGGATGAATCACTTTCTCTTACTGATTGGCAAAATTTTTTAAATGAATTATTTATGTGTCATCTCAGCCATAGCCTTCTACCACTTCCTAAATCAGGAGAAATGCCTTTCCATGTGTATTTTCCATATGTATTGGGTTTTCGGAAAAGTCATGACGTATTTTTTCTGTTTTTCGTTGCAAAAATGCGTCATGACTTTTCCGACAACCCAATAGGTTTCCATATGTATTTCACGCATCTCCCTTATACTGTTCATTTTAGTGAATTGTAATTATTTACTTCATGGAACATTCACAAAACTAAGCTAATCCATTTAGTGTCAGTGCCTTACTCAGTGTTGGAAGAAAAAGGCATTTGAGAGGAAGATTTTAAATGACCTATAATGAATAATGAAAGTCATTACTTGGCATCAGATATTTATAAAAAACAAAAAAGAAAACAAAAAAAAACTTTTTTTGCCATTTTTGTCTAAGAAAAAGTTACATATTATATACCCACATTATAGGTGAACACTCGACAACTTTTACTTCTAGGGCCTACTCCTCTGAAACACAAACAAGTACAGTTGTACAGTTTTCTTATTTTTTTTCCTCTGAGGTAGAAATCAGGAGAGTGAATTATCTACACTAAGATTAGATTACTTTTGTGGCTTTGGAAATTTCTAATTCAGAGATGTACTTCTAAATACAATCTAAACTTTACCTCAATTAAATACTTTTGAGTTTTTTGGAGTTTTACCTCATAATAAGGCTAGCACACAAATAACTACTTCTCCAACTTTAAATGACTTTATATATTTATTGAGAAACTTGGCAGGATTCATAGATAAATTTTCAATCTTCATTTTGTATTTATCTGACAATGCTCCCAGACTACAGAATTTCAGTAGAAGATATTGGGTCCCCACATATCTTGATTGGAAGTGATGTTTCTTAATCACTTCTACTTTTAAAAACACTCATCCTGGGTAACTAAAGTTATAATCCATAGTCAACGTTGTAAAGACAGTAGAATGCGCTTTACTTTCCAACTTGATTATAAGTTGATTCAGGGTAGGCAATCTTTAACTTGATGATCAAGAATTATGACTTCTCTATTTATATTTAATTACCTATAACAGAAATGATAAGTTAATATATTTATTTGATATCCTAGTGTTTTGATATCTTAGAATTAAAAAAACAAAACAAAACTGCTTTCTAAGTAGCATCTCCTAACACAGGAAAGTGTGTGTGTACTGGAGTCATGTGGAATGAGGAGACATGCATAGATAGGCCACAAGATATTAGCCTTTTTAACTTCAGTTAAACATGCAAGGAAAAAAGACTGTGGTTTTACTCTCAGAAAACACTAGTTAAAAAGAAGAGCCTAGCTTTCTTTCTGTACCCAGTGCAGCCATGGCTCATGGTCCCAAGAAGCATCTGAGTCATGTAGCGGCTCCAAAGCACTGGATGCTGGAAAAACTGACCCGTGTGTTTGCTCCTCCTCCATCCACCAGTCCCCACAAGCTGAGGGAATGTCTCCCTCTCAGCATCTTCCTAAGGAATGGACTGAAGTACGCCCAAACAGGAGATGAAGTCAAGAAGATTTGCATGTAGTGGTTCATTTAGATCAATGGCAAGATCAATCCGAACTGATAGAACCGACCCAGCTGGTTTTATGATGTCATCAGCATTGACAAGACCCGAAAGAACTTGTGTCTGATCTATGACACTGAGGGTCGATTTGCTGTTCATCACATTACACCTGAGGAGGCCAAGTACAGTTGTGCAAAGTAAGAATGATCTTTGTGGGCACAAAAGGAACCCTACATCTCATGACCCATGATGCTGGCACCATCCAGTATCCTGACCCCCCTCATCAAGGTGAACGACACCATTCAGACTGATTTAGAGACTGGCAAAATTACTGATCTCATCCAGTTTGACACTGGTAACCTGTGCATGGTGACTGGAGGTGCCAACTTGGGAAGAACTGGTGTGATCACCAACAGAGAGAGGCACCTGATTCTTTTGATGTGGTTCATGTGAAAGATGCCAATGGGAACAGCGTTGCCACCCGGCTCTTGAACGTTTTTGTTATTGGAAAAGGCAACAGACCATGGATTTCTCTCCCTGAGTAAAGGGCATCCACCTCACCATTGTTGGAGAGAGAAACAAGAGACTGGCAGCCAAACAGAGCAGTGGGTGAAATGATTAGGTGACATGATTGGAAGAGCCTTCATCCCCAATGAAAAATAATATAGCATAAAAAAAAGAGCCTATGTACTAAACATAGTAGAGAGATACTTATAACTTAACATAGTTTAATGTTAACAATTATGCATTATTTAGTTTATATTCCATAAAGACTACACTTCCACAAGTCCAGTTGTGCCATTTTAATACTAACATACAATGCAAAGAGAATGTATTTACGAATCACCTTTGAACAGTCACCATTTTGCTTAATTAAAACAAATAAAGAAAAGAGACAGCAATATTAAATTGAGTATAAAATTTTAAAATGACATATATGGAACACTTGTGAGGGTGACTTTACCATTGTGAAATGCTAGGGATTTTGAAAATTGAAGGTACCCTTTATAAGAATTAATAAATGGAGCAGGAAACCATCAGCAACCCTCCTTCATGGCTGCAAGTTGCTAATAGTGTTTTGAAAATGTTACACAAATAGCAAAATGATAAAAACTAACATTTCTGACTGTGTAAGAAATGCTGTATGAACTGGCTACTGCTAATGTTTTCAGATATCATTTTGTAAGTAGAATCAAAATAGAGAAAAGAAATTTGTCCTCATTACTAGCTTAACTTCCCATCCTTTATGTTACTCTTGTATCAAGTGGGATGCTTCTGGCAATAATTAGTATAATACCTGGTAAAAATGGAGGGTTAGATAATTCAGCATCTTAGTTATTTCATTGTTTTTTATTTTCTTAAAGATTTTATTGGAGAATTGGGTGAGGGGAACAGCATTGGGGAATTGGGAAAGGGGAACAGACAAGTTGCTGTCTGTTTGTTCTTCAGTCTAATTTTGGGGGACATCACTTCACTGGCCCATGTTGGTATTATCACTGTGCTCTTCCCGGGTGAGGCAGTCACTCACCCACTGCTGGTGGTGGCTCATAGCAGCTCACAAAAGCTCATGCCAGCTCCACTGCAGCCTACGCTGTCACCGGCAACTCAAGGCAGCCCAGCTCCAGGTCGAGCTGTTGTTCACCACCTTAGCTGTAGAGGGTGCAGTGTCACTGGCCCTCATGTGGGATCCGAACCAGGGCCCTGCTGCTCAGAGCTGGCATCCCAAGCCACCTTCTAACCAACGTGCCACTCAGCTGGCCCAGCATCTCAGTTATTTTGTGTTTTATTATTTTCCCATAATTCCCTAGGCTGCCCTTATATTCAGAAAATGGGAGGTGCAGATACAAAAATCACATCTTCCTGAACAGCATGCAAAGACCGGAAGAGAAGGGGATGAAGAAACATAGTCCTCTTGAGTCTCTTTTATCAAGACAGTATCTTTCCCAAAGTTTCACCCCCAGCTTGCAGGGAACTCCTCCACCTTCCCCTTATATCAAATTGGCTTGAACTAGTTGGAAACTTTTAGTTTCCAAAAAACTGAATGGCAATGTCTGCACTTGATGTAAAACAGTTGGCCTTGATCAATTATGGTTTGTCACCTAAAGCTGGACAAAGAGTCCACATTCCCTGAGAACTCTGACACCTTTGTGTTTGCAACACGCTTCTCATACTTATAGTTTTATTTGAACTTTGTTCCTTAGTATTACTTTCTCTGGCATTATTTCTGCTTCCACATTCTTATTCTTACTAAATCAATTCCGTACTCCAAGAAACACATCAAGCAGGATGGGTCATGGAAGAGATTTATCAGGAATAAACCATGTGAAAGAGAAATGGTGAGGGAATAAGAGTGGGTAGGAAAAGCCTTAAGATCACCATGCAGGCATGATGACACCTTTGAAACGTAGGAAGGAAAAAGGATTTGGTAGGAAACAGCCTCAGACCACAAGTAAATCTGAGAAGTCTTAGCTGTGCGTAGGAGGGGACCCTGACAAAAGTTGTGCCCGTCATAAAAATCCTGCAGCAGGCAGGACTGACCATCTCCAATACCCCCACTGTTCTCAGTCATCAACAGGGAGAGTCTAGTCTTAGCATCGACACCACAGTGTTTTCCAAAGGGGCAAAAGCTGATAGAAGCTGTCAGTCCACTATGTTTCCTTAGAAGTTCTCTAGGAGATCAAAACAGCACACCTTCATGGCCACCCCTTGTTCTGCATAGATCCTCTTCTCCACCCACATCCTGGGGAAACTTCTTCATGGTTCTCTAAGGGGGGAGCTTAGAAGAGGGAAGTTAGTGAGGCGAATTATAGCCACTGTCACTGCAGTTGGTCTTGGGAGCACACCTGTCCCTTGTCCTCTTTGCTTCTCATTCCACATTCTAAAGAGTCTATACATCTAAAACCTCACCCTAGGTGATCACCTCACGGGTTTGGGTGGCTTAGGTGGTAGTGTGAACTACTCCTGTACCTCTTAACTGTGAAGAATGTTCCCAGTCAGAAACTATGTGATGAGAGATTTTATGCCAGTGGATCAGGGCTGCTATCACCTCCACGTGGTAGATTGGCTGAGGTTGTTTGGGCAGAAAAGGTAAATCCACATGTTAAATACTCACATAGATATGAGGATGGATTGTGGGCCCTTCTAATATGGGAGGAGCTTAATATAATCTACTTGTTGCCAAAAGGCTGGTTGTCCTATTTGAGCTGTTATTCAGTATCAGGGAGTCAGCCTTATGCAGCACTGTGGATGACAGAGAGTGGAGCCCCTTGCTCACGAAGCTTACATATGCTCTCTGGTCCTACTCAAGCTCAGTGTCTCCGGTGGTGTGATGAGCTGAATTATGTCCCCTTAAAATGTATGTTGAAGCTGAACCCCCAGTACCTGTGAAGGTCACCTTATTTTGCCATAAGCTTTGCAAATGTCATTAAGTTAAAATGAGGTTATCAGGGTGGAGCCTAATCCAATATGACCGGTGTCCTATGAAGAGGCAAACATCATGTGAAGACAGAGATACAGGAAGATGGCCATGTGATGACAGACAGACATTGGAGTGATGCAGCTGCAAGCTAGGGAATGCCAAAGACTGATGACCAACACCAGAAGCTGGGAAGAAGCAACAGAAAATTCTCCCCTACAGATTTCAAAGAAAGGGAGCTGACACCTTGATTTTTTACTTCTAGCCTCCAGAACTGTGAGGCAACACATTTCTGTTGTTGTAAGCCACCCAATTTGTGGTACTAGAAAACTGGAACGGGTAGATTTATAAAATACCCATTGGGCTCAGTTGAGCTGTTTCCCAGAATAGCCTTCCCTGTATATTTCAAATTGGTGGACCACAAGAGATATTGTTATACAGGCTTTGTAAGGAGAAAGGGAAGTGGCAGCCATTTTGTTCTTTTTTACACTCAGAAGATAAGCAGAGACAATTTTGTCATGTACATACTTTGTCATGTATTTCCTGGCTATTCTCGCTGGTTAGCCAGGCAAATGCCAGGCCTGCACCTATTACACCTTTTACTGGATTCTCCTTCAGCTTCTTTGACTCTTGGACCTGTTGTGTGTTTGGCTCTGAAACAAAGGATGTCAGGTTTCCCAGGAGCACACCTGTGTCATCAAGGTTGGAGGCAGTGCGAGATGACACACGTTCCAGTTCGTCCTTTGAGTCACAGTTCATACTTGTGGTTTTCAGCTCAGGCATGTGGATGCCAGCTTCTCTTTGCTGTAGGAAAGCAGCTCCACTATGATGCCCTGACAAGTTTGCATATCTCCACCTTGGCCATAGATGCAAGGCTTACAGCTGCTCTCAAAGCTGGGCAAAACACCCGTGATATTTCTAAAATGTGAGAACATGGGAATTTAGTGAGGAACTGCTACAAGGTCATTTCCTATCTACCAGGCAGTCTCTGATTCTTGCAGCCTCTCAGATACCGATGAAGTATGAGGATTTCTGCTTCGCTACTCTTAAAATGCAGCTGTAGAATATAAAACTGCTCAGCTAGAGCATGGCAGGGTCTTTTCAGAAACCTGGTGCCCTACACCCATGTTGTTTTGTCCTGTGGTCTTTTTGGCTTTGGTGTTACTTAGTAGAACAAAACTGTCACCTTTGGTTACTTCTCCTTTTACTTAGTATATCAGCAATAAACCCTCTGAATCTAAAAAGGTTTTTTGTTTTTTGTTTTTGTTTGTTTATTTGTTTTTACTGACAGCATCCATAACCTATGCCACAGTTTATCAACACTTGCTGTCCTCAAATTTTATTCTTTTTTTCCCTTTAATTGCCTTTTCTGTGAATTGTGAACCATCAGATGCAAAGACAATGGTCTTATTATGTAAGGTCAAATCTGTGTTGTGAGAGAGAGAGAGAGACAAACATAGGAAGGGAAAAGGAAAATATCCAACTTTTGGGGGCTTGCTGATTACTGGACCCTTGCTATCAATTGACACTGATCACTGGAGACCCACAACACCGTTTTGGTCCACTATTCAGTTAGGGGTTTATGGAGATTAAGTGATCAGCAGATTTTTGGCTTAGATCATTCTCACAGTGAGACCAGTGGCTCCTCAAGCCTACCCAGTGATTACTTCTCACTTTGGAATGCCAAATTTGAATAAACTTCCTTAGCAACTGGCATTGCTGTAGGTTTTCTAAGTCATAGTGTGAAGCTAATATTGTAGGAAAGCCACTCGAAGTATCACCACAAACAAAAATGGTAAGCCAAAAGCAATACTCTGTTCCTTGGGAAATTGCAAAGATTAGTGCCAGGTGCACTTAACTTGAAAGATGCAGGGTGGTTATTCCTACTAATCTCCATTTAGTTCACTTATTTGGCCTGAGAAGAAGACAACTAATATTGGGAAATGAGAACGGGTTATTGTCCACGTAATTGGTTGAGACTCTAATTGCCGCCACTGTTCCAGCTGTACTTTAATTGCCAGAGCAAATCTCATCTCTTGGCACTTGCTATGCAGGCACTGAGTGGGCCACTGCATTTTTCTCTATACCTGTTGGTAAATATTATCAAAAGCAGTTTTATTTCAGCAGACAGGGCCATCCTCAGGCTCCCTTGTCCCACCTTAGGATTAGCTACCAAGTGAACATGTGACTCGAGCTGCCCGTCATGAACTGGGTATTATCTGACCTGTCAATCCATAAAGTTGGGCATGCAACAACAGCGCTCCACAAAACAAAAGTGGTATATTTGAAATGAGCTGCAACCATGCCCTGCAGGCACAAATGAAATGCAAGAGGCAGTGCCCCAAATGTTCATTGTCTCTACTTTTGGTGCACTGATTTCTCTTTCTCAATCCACACCTATGAATTGATGTCAGAGGAGATCATCAAAACAACATGACCTCTGGTTGATCCACTAGCTGAACCTGGGCAATCAGAGAAAACCCCCTATACACACACCCATGCTAGGAATGTGCATTCAGCTCACCTTCCCCATGCTAGAACCCTCCCCAAGGACACAGCTTTGAGATAGAAATGTGTCACTGAGACCATCTGAAAGGCATTTGTGACGGAGGTGAGGTAAGGTCTCTATATAAACTTTTAATATTCTGGTGGGTGGGTATGAAGATCTTGTTTGCACCTACCCAAGACAAGCCTTGAAGAAAGTTCCCTTGCTTACTAAATGTCCCCTACCAGCCTGGTCTGCCCCTTTCTTCAGTTTCTTCATGCCCTCCAGGCATGGGGGACAGTTTGTGAACCAACAGTTGTACAGGTGACTGAGAAAAAGAAAGTCAGCCTTCTGTCCAGATGGCTCTGCACCATATGCCGACATCACCCACAGGTGGAGAGCTGTAGCACAGCTGCTCCAATCCAGGGTGGTCCTGAAGGACGACACTCATGGGCAATCCTCCCAGTAGGCAGGACTTCAAGTACACAACTGCTTATTCATTTTGCCTGGAAGGAGAGAGGACTAGAGGTGTGGATCACCACAAGCTCATGGACTATGGCTCTGTAATCCCAACTATCTAACAAGGGACTTTGAAACTACAAGGGCTTGTCTCTAGTTATTAAAATTTAATAGGATTGGGCCGGCCGAGTGGCTCAGTTGGTTAAGAGCTCGCTCAAGAGTTTGAGCTCTGAGCAACAGTGGTTCAATGCCTGGCCTGAGCTGAGCTGCCGCTGAGGTGGCAGGATGGCTCAGCTAAAAAAAAAAATTAAAAAATTTAATAGGATTGTTAAGCATGCGATTTTTCTATGGTTATTATTTAGTTATGTTTTCTCTTACTTTTTTCTGTTGTGGTTAACAGTGGACACTTAAAATAGGAAGAGTACAAGTTAATCTTTTCAGGAATTCAATAAAGATGAGTAGAAAATCCTACTTTATAGACAGATTTAGGGTGGAGTTAATAAAACAAAAAAAACTCTAGAAAAGTCTTAGGTTTTGCCAGGTAATGAATGAAAATAAGAATAAAATAATAATGGCAATATACCCAGTCTGTAGAATCTCAGCCCATTAGAGTATAAATATGGAAAGAATTTAGTTGTCAGGTTGCTTTCAACTGTGCTCCCTTACATCCCCCGTCGGTACTAGCTTGCAGAGACTCTTACACTTGAGATAGGTTCCACTAGTTTTGTGCTCCTTTTGGTTGTTAAAATTTAATTTAGTCAATTCTTTCAACATTAATCTCCTATCAAATCTAAGGTTCTCTTCCTCCTCCCTCACAGGGAAGTCTGTCTCAGAGCAAATGGTCTTCTCTCTTACACATCCTCTCCCTTTTTTAAAAAAAGTGTTCTTTCTCAGGTTCTATATTTTTAGAGGACTTTATACTACCACACAGCCTGAAGGAAAAAAACAAAAAGGAAGGAAAGACTAGCCTCTAAACACACTCCAAACTCCACCTATAGAACACTTACCGTATTTGCCGGCGTATAAGACGACTGGGCGTATAAGACGACCCCCTAACATTTCCACTCAAAATACAGAGTTTGTTATATACTCGCCCTATAAGACTACCCCTTCTTCCGCACACCTTCCACACACCAAATAAAAGGTAAAACAATATCAGATTTGATTTCAACATTTATATTTATATTCAAATGCTTATGACATGCAGGAAAACTGTCACAAGGCTGTATGTAATCAAACATATACATAAAACAGTGCAAGTTTATTACCGGTAAACATACCGGTAATTCACTAAAGAAAACACACTCTATAGACTGGTACCGTAGATTTTGCGAGTGTGGTAAAATCGCATAACAGCAAAATCGCATAACAGCCGAGCATACACCCAGCAGCGCTGCTGATGCCTGAATGGTATGTGGAATGAAGTGGGCGGGCATCGGGAGGCCACTATGGCAAGGGGCAAGCACTATGGGCAGTCTATCTGAAGTGTACCTGGCGTATAAGACGACCCCCCACTTGGAGGCATATTTTTCAGGGCCAAAAAATCGTCTTATACGCCGGCAAATACGGTATATACAACTTACATGTCCTTTCTCTCTCTCTCTCTCTCTCTCTCTCTCTCTCTCTCTCTCTCTCTCTCTTACATCTCATCTCTATATCCTACCTCTATTTCTCTCTCTCTCTACTCTCTATCCATTCATCCATCTTTCTGGCTGTGCATGGGAAACTGGGATTATAAATAAGGTGATCATAAATTTTACGGCACTTACGCAGTTCGATCAGTACGACTTTTTAATGACCCTCCTTAGGATCTGAATTCAGTTGTACTTGTAGTGCTCTATAAATACCAGTGTGCTCTGACAGTTTTAAAAAACATGGTGATGATTAATTCTTTCCTATTGTACCACTGTAGATGTGCATTGTGAATAAAGAAGCATCTATTGATATGGCTGCAATAGACCTTAAAGTTAATTTAGACAAGGTAAATAAAGTGATATGCCCAAATCTATCACGAGTGGAGAGTAGAATTCTCCTCTCTTATTTTCCACATTAATTTATAAAATGTGAGTTTATCAGTGGTGGAAAATTATTAGGTTTATTACTCACACATAAAACATATGGATAAAGAGCTTGTTTCATGTGATACATACAAGAAAGGAAATAAAAATGAATAAAATGTCCCCTAGCATCTGTAACATAGACATCCTAAAGCCAAACTCTAAGTCATTAGGAGAGGTGAAAAGACTTAATACCATTATAGACTGATGGATTAAAATGATACTCCTTGGTCACATCTTACTGAAAGGCAATTCTGACAAACAGCCAGACTGAGAGAGAAAGAGAGAGAGAGAGAGAGACAGAGAGAGAGAGATTAAGCCTCTGATTCTGGTGTTTAAGCCTCTCATTCTAGATTACCTTCCAAATAATCTTCAAATAAATTATCCTTCTCTCTCTCTCTCCCTCTCCTTCTCCCTGTCTCGTTTAACTGTGAACTTTATTCCTGTCCACTTTGGAGAGACTTCTTTACAGGAAATGTGGCCAGATTTTCAGTCTTACAATCAGAATGAGAAGGTATAGCTGTGGCAAGCTTCAGTACAATAAAAGAGAAAGGACACAAATTGGTTTATCTTGGGAGGATTCCTACCAATGAACTATTTACTGTGGCTGTGTAGGTGGGGTAAGGCAGTCAGAAGACAGCTTGCTTTCAGGCCGCTTCACTGCTCTAGGGTAATGAGGAAGAGTTTCAAAAAATGTCTGGGGTGGATAACCTATGGCCCCTGAAAGAGTCACTATGAGCTAGCTAGACACTCCTCCCCAGTTACCATTTGGGTTTACTAATCTAGTGAAAAGAATGCATTGGATAAAAAAAAAATGCTCAAGATAATCAGTAAAAGCAGGCTTCCTACAACATAGACTACTGCTTATTTTTTAGTTACAAGCAAGGGATAGTTTCACTGAAAAGTTTTCTTCATTTGATCCTGAAAAGGTCATCGATATTTATATTCCAAATGGAGCCACAAAACAATATGAAAATGCTCAGAGATTTAGAGTTGTATGAATGGTTTTAAATATCCCTGCAGAGCATAACAACATAGCTGACAGAGAACCCGCAGGCCCCCTGCTGAGCACAGCCACATTTATTCCATGCCACATTAGGGATGAAATAGCAAGCTTGACGTTAGATTGGGGGAAAAAAATAAAAAATAAAAAAGGGATCAACAGTCAGCTCTCCTCTCACATAGCGCTGTACATTTTAAAAACTCTTCAAAAAGACCTCATATTTTTTAGAGCAACTTAAATTAACAGCACAGTTGTGGGAAAGGTACAGAGATTTTCCACATATCCCATTGGCACAGCCTCCCTCATTATCAACACCCCCACCAGAGTGGGTACATTTGTTACAACTGAGGAACCTACATTGACATACAATAATTATGCAAAGTCCATAGTTGACCTTGGAGTTTACTCTTGCTTTTGTACATTCTGTGGGTTTGTACAAATGTATAATGACATGTATTCATAATTATGGGGTCATACAGAGTGTTTTCACTGCCCTAAAAATTCAAAATGCTCTGTCTATTCATCCCTTCCTTCCTCCTCAAACCCCTGGCAACACTGATCTTTTACTGTCTCCATAGGTGTGCCTTTTCCAGAATGTCATATATTACAGTTGGAATAATACAGTAGGTAGCCTTTCCAGATCGGCTTTTTTTTACTTAGTAACACACATTTAAGATTCCTCTGTGTCTTTTCATGGTTTAATAGCTCATTGCTTTTTGGTGCTGAATAATATTCCACTGTCTGAATGTATCACCAGTTATTTATCCATTCTCTTACTGGACATCTTGGTTGCTTCCAAAATTTGGCAATTATGAACAAAGCTGCTATAAACATCCATGTGTAATTTTATGTGTGTGTGTGTGTGTGTGTGTGTGTGTGTGTACATACATTTTCAATTCTTGTACTTAAATATCAAGAAGAGTGATTGCTGAATTGTATGGTGAGTGTATGTTTAATTTTGTAAGAAACCACCAAACTGTCATCCAAAGTGGCTGCACCATTTTGCATTCCCATCAGCAATGAATGAGAATTCCTGTTGCTCCACATCCTTGCCAACATTTGATGTTGTGAATGTTCTGGACTTCTGTCTTTTAATAGGTGTGTAATGATATCTCATTAGTGTTTTAATTTGCATTTAATAGATGACATATGTTGTAAGCATCTTTTCATATGCCTATATGCTATCAGTATATCATTTTTTTCTTTCTTTTTTTTTGGGAGGGGGTTTGGGGAGGCAAACAGTGTTGGGGAATTGGGGAGCGGGACCAGCCAAGTAGTTGTCCTTCAATCTTAGTTGTGTCTTAGTTGTGGAGGGCACCAGTCGCCATCTGGCTGCCCATCGGCAGCTCATGGCCTCTAAGTTCAAGGTGCTGTGTTACAAGGTGCTGTATCTTAGTTGTAGGTGGGCATAGCCACCATCCCATGTGGGAGTTGAACTGGCAGCCTTGTTGTTAAGAGCGCATGCTCTACCCACTGAACCATCTGGGTGGCAGCTCAGTTCAAGGTGCCGAGTTCAGTCTTAGTTGAGGGCAAGTGTAGCCCACCATCAAACAAACAGTCTTGTTAGGAGAATGTGCTCTCACCAGCTAAGCCATCCTGCCACCTGTTGGCATCTCAGCGGCAGCTCACCTCGGGCACAGCATCATTGGCCCATGTGGGAATCGAACCTGTGGCCCTGTTACTCAGAGCTCTTGCTCTTAAGCTAACTCTTAACCAACTGAGCCACTTAGCCAGCCCTGTATATCTTCTTAGGTGTCTATTAAGTCTTTGGCTGATTTTTTAAATTGCATTGTTTATTTTATTATTGCTGAGTTTTAAGAGCTCTTTGTATATCCTAGATAACATTCCTTTATCAGGTATATCTTTTGCAAATATTTTCTCTCAGACTGTGGCTTGTCCTTTCATTTTCTTGACCTTGTCTTTCACAGAACACAAGTTTCACATTTAATGCTACCTGGGTTATCAATTGCTTCTTTCATGGGTCATGCCTTTGATATATAGTATCTAAAAATCATCAACATACCCAACATCACCTAGATTTTCTCCTATGTTATCTTCTAGGAATTTTATAGTTTTGTATTTTCCATTTATGTCTTTGGTTGATTTCAAGTTACTTTTGTGAAAGGGTAAGGCCTGTTTCTAAATTCACTTCTTTTACATGCGGATGTCCAGTTGTCCCAGCACCACTTGTTGAAAAGACTATCTTTGCTCTGTTATGCTGTCTTTTCTGATTTATTACATATTAGTTGACTGTATTTATGTGGGTCTTTTCAGGGCTGTTATGTTCTGTTGATCTATTTGTCTATTCTTTCTCTAATACCAAACTGTTTTGCAAGTCTTGAAGATGGGTAAAGTCAGTCATCTAATTTTATTCTTCTCTTTCAAGTAGATGGCTCTTGTACTGGCTATTCTGAAATTATTTTTTCCCATATAACTTTAGAATCAGTTTGTTGATATTCACAAAATGACTTGTTGCTGTTTTGATAGAGATTGCATTGACTCTATAGATCAAAGTGAGGGACTGACATATTGACAGTATTGAATCTTCCTATTCATGAACATGGGGCATTTCTCTATTCATTTAGTTCATCTTTTCTTTCATTCATCAAAGTTTTGTAGTTTTTCTCATATAGTTCTTGTACATATTTTGTTAGATTTATACCTAAGTACAGTAATACCTCGGTTTGCGAGCATAATTTGTTCTGGAAACAAACTACACATATTGCAAGACATCGCTCATTTACCAAGTTAAAATGTATTATTAGGTTGGTGCAAAAGTAATAGTGATTTTGCCATTACGTTATTACTTTTGCACCAACTTAATAGAAATGTTTGCTCATCTTGCGGAACACTTGAAAACCAAGTTAGTCACAGTCCAAGGTTTTACTGTATTTTACTCTTCTGGGTGCTGATGTAAATGGTATTGTAATTTTAATTTCAAGTAATATGTAGGCAATTGATTCACTTTTGTATATTGACCTCATATCCTGCAACCTTGCTATAATTGGTTATTAGTTCCAGTAGTTTTTGTCAATTATTTCAGATATTTTCCATGTACAATCATGTCATCTGTGAACAAAGACAGCCTTATTTCATTCTTCCCAATTTTTATACCCTTTATTTCCTTATTGCATTAGCTAGAAGTTTTAGTACAATGCTGAAAAAGAGTGGTGAAAGGGATGTCCTTACTTTGTATCTGATCTTAGAGGGAAAGGTTCAAGGTTCCCATGATTAAGTCAGATGCTAGCTGTGTTTTTTGTGTTGTTTTGTTTTTTTGTGGATATCTTATCAGTTTGAGGAAGCTCTCCTTTATTCCTAGTTTACAGAGAGTTTTAGCATGTATAGGTGCTGGGTTTTGCCAAAGACTTTTTCTGAATCTATTGATAGGATCATGTGATTTTTCTTTTTTAGCCCATTGATGTGATGGATTACATTAATTGATTTTTGAATGTTGAGCCAGCCTTGCATACCTGGGATAAATCTTGCTTGGTTGCTGCACATTTTTAGCTCATGTATCTTTCTAAATATGTGGTCAATCCTCTGAGATAAGCACAGGATTATTTTGACAAATAATTAAAATATTTAATAAACATGAGTACAATTTATATTTACATTCATGATTTTAAGATAAACAAATTAAAGATGGCATAAGATTCGTGTAAATTTTAAAATTTATTGGCTATCTCCCTGTCACAGAACCTGCTACAACTACACTGGTTTTCTTGATGTTCCTGCCACATTTCATGGTGATTTCTGCTTCAGAGCTTTGCCCTTATTGTTCCTTGTACGTGGACATTCTCCCAAATATATTTACAACTTACTCCCTCACCACCACACTCCTTCAGCTCTTCATTCAAACATCCTGTAAGGCATTCCATGTCAACCATATTTTTAAAAATGTAATTATCAACAGATTCAGCATTTCCAGTCTCCATTACCTCATTTGTTATTTCCCATAGCACTGAACATTTTCTAACAATATAGATAGATAAATGGGTAGATAGTGTGGTGGATAATTTTGTGTGTCAACTTGATATTTGGTCCCACATTAATTTGTATGTGTCTGTGTGGGTGGTTTTGGATGAGATTAACATTTAAATAGTTAGGCTGAGTAAAGTACAATAGATTGCCCTCCCTAAATGGGTGGGATTCATCTAGTCAATTGAAGGCCTGAATAGAACAAAAAAGTGTGACCCTTCCCCAGGTAAGAGAAAATTCCTCCTGCCTGACTGCCTTCAAATTGGAACATTAGCTTTTTTCTGCCTTTGAAGTTGAACTGAAACCTCAGCTTTTCTTGGGTCTTGAACGTAATGGTCTTAACAACCGGAACTACACCATTGGCTTTCCTGTCTCTCCAGCTTGCCAATTCACCCAGAAGACCTTGGGTCTTGTCAGCCTCCATCATCGTGTATGCCAGTTCCCTCTAGTAAGTCTCTTTATATCCTATTTGTTCTCTTTCTATGGTGAACCCTCATAGATAGATAGATAGATAGATAGATAGATAGATAGATAGATGATTGATATTCACACATACATTACTGTATTGGGTTGTTGGAAAAGTCATGACATAGCTGTTCTATGTTTTTCATTGCAAAAATGTGCCATGACTTTTCCGACAACCCAATATACATACATGTACAGTTTGTGAGTTGTCTGCCTCTCCCTTCCACTAAAATGTAAGCTAAAGCTCCATGACATCATGGATTTTTGTCTTATTTGTTCATTGCTATATTCCCAGGGGATATGAGTACATATATGTGAATAAATGAATGTGTGTGTGTGTGTGTGTGTGTGTGTGTTCATTTATATCCTGAATATTAGCATTTGCAAGGCTATTTCTGTGGAATACTAAAACTAACTTGTAAATAATCTGCAATTTCACATCAATTTTCACTGAATTCTACCAAACCAAACTATGTGAGGAAGTAAACAATGGAGTTATGTGTATCATAGTGGACAATTCCGGATATAGTCACTTCAATGATTTTGATCATCTTTGCCACTCATCTCCCTCACAACATGGTTTGTGTAATTAATTAAGTACAACTGGTTTTATGAAGCAGGTGAAAAGAAATAAAATAAAATATTTTAAGCCATTCTAAGGGATCACACAGTCATGGCCAAAGGAAAGGTGCAGGAGACCAGCTCCTGCAGGTCCAGGGGTTCCCTCAGGTGGAGGTGGAGTCGGCGAGGAAAAAACGCACAGAAACACAGGAGTGCTTTTTCAAGAAGTGTCTCACTTTATTTTACAGCATGCCCCTTTTTATACCGGGCAGTTTAACCATTGTTCCATTAGTATCGGGGTTTTAATTCCTCATAATTCTTATGCTACAGGGTACAGCTATACCTTTTCTATGCTAAAGACTAATTTATTCCAACTAAGCCCAAATCCCTCCAGCTACAATGACTGCAACCAAGGTCTGAGCCTTTACATAATCGCCTAAAGGATGGTTACCATGACCACCCAACATTTATTCTAAAAACTATTGTCTAAGCAGGATCTTAAGATTTACAGGGTGTGTACTTTGACCTTTACTAAGAGACTAGTAGTGTGACTAAAATCACCTTTAGTGTATAAAATATAATTATTGTGATATATCTATTAGAAGGGGTGTAAGATCTTTGTCCTACTGGGGGACATCCAAAGAGGAATTTAAATTCTTTAAGATATAAAGTAGTATCTGTTTCTCAGTCAGAGCTTCAGAATTTGTCACAATTGCAGTGTGTTTGGCCATGTCAGATACTGAGGTACAGACGGCTCCCGGCAGAAAGGGAAACAAATACAGTTGCTTATGCTTTGATGATATAAATAGTCAATATTTCAGACTTGAATTAATTGTTTTCAGCAGCAGCATTGTGATAATTCATTAAGAATTTATCTGATTGTGTGGAGCTTCTGTAAACCATTATATCATTATTATTCTTAAAGATTTCTTTCTTGACTTCACAACTACATTGTGTATTACTAGGGCAAATGACCTGTGTGTTTCACCTTGCTTGTAGTAGACTCTCAACAAGTTTATATGAAAAATAATAAATGTAAACCTGTGCCAATAAGCATACCAGACCTATTTCCTGCTTGAAATCTTCTGAAGTCTTTCTTACCAAAGAAAGTACAAATTACTCAGCCTTGTAGCCAATGCCCTCTTCCGCTCCTCCTCACATTTCATGGCATATCTCCCATCACCCCTTTATTTTCCTAATGTACTAACACAATACAATGGTTTTTGTTTTCTTAGAATAACCCAATTTTTGCTTTCTCTGTATCAGTATTCACACTGTTCTTTCCACCTAAAAAACAAACAACCAAAAAAACCTTTCCCACTACACATACCGAAATAGTCTCATGACAATAGGAGGCAGCATTGAAAGTTATGTCCTCTGTTGCTCCAGATTCTCTCAGCAAGGCTGTACTCTTTTCCTCTTTTAATCAGTTGAAGAATTTATACTACTCTTAAAGCTGATTCAATACAAATATAAGAAATAGCTGCTTCATTAAGGCTGCAAGTTCTTAAGAATAGCATCTATATTTTATAATTTCAATATCAAATTGGGTTCCCACAGGTACCTTTGAATTGAGTTGAGGAAATGATGGCGTTATCTCAAGGCAGGAGGAAGGTTTTGCAAATAATTTAAAGAAAAATTACTTTTCTATTGTTCTGATGGGCATTTTACAACTTATATATCAGGAGAGTCACAAAGAAAATCCATGTTTATGAATGCATTAATACTGAACAAAAATGTAAGCAGGGTTTGATATTTTTAATGTATCCTTTTTATTTTTATTTCTAACAAGATTCTTATTTTCTTAAATTATAGCATACACCACAGTGTACTAAAATGTTCATGATTCTGGTTGACTTACTAGATGATAAGCTAGTTGGCACCAAACACTCTATTTTACTACTCATTGTATATTAAACATCTGGCATAGTGTATAGCATGTAGCAGTCTTCTGAGGTAGAAATCCATGATGTAGTGAATATGGGTATTGATTTGGAATGAAACAGATATGTCACTGAATCTTGGTTCCTTCACTTCACGTTTGTGTTATTTTGATCAGATGCTAGTTTGATTATTTGTTTTTAAATTATTTTGTTATTTTCCTGAAACACTAATTTGTAATTTCTTCATATGTGAAATGGGAACAAGTAAAGCAACCAAGTCAGAGGATCACTGTAATAATTCAAGTGCTTATTACAGTGTCTGACAAATAGAAAATACCCAAGGAAACTTAGCTGTTAGTGTAGTGCATGGAGTGGAAAGCATGGGACAGACAACCTAGTTTCAAATTCCAGCTCCATCAGGCTAGCTAGGTAACACTGGACAAGTTACTTAACCTCTGTGACTCATATGTTATCTGTAAAAATTGAGATTAGAACAATGTATATCTTATAGTTATCCTGAGAATTACTTGAGTTATATAGGGATGCCCTAAAAATAGTTCTTGGTTCCCCTAGTTAGCACTTTATAAACATTTGTTTTTATTTACTTTAAAATTGTGATTTGGGACTTTATTTACACAATACTTTCCAATCTTATGTCGATAGATTTCTTTTATTTTTACATATACTTCCCAATCTCTTGGAAAACCCTGAATGTAAGTATACATCCTTCACAACCTTATTTCAGTCTCTGATCATGTTAGATCTGGACTATTGTCACAGTCTCACAACAGGAGTCTCCCAACTCCCAATTTCTTGTTTGCTTCCTCTCCAATCCATCCTCTTCCTTTCTCTTAGGTGGTCTCCCTGATTATGCCATTCCCATCCTTAAAATGCCTCAATGACCTTTTCTTGCATAAATAGATTTCTTGGTTTAGGATATACAACTCTATTATTTGTTTCCTCTTTACCCTTTATAATAACTTTCCAATCACATTATCTGCCCCCTTCATTCCATATTATTCTCACACCTTTGAACTTTTGCATATGTTATTTCTTCTACTTGGAATATTTTTCTCTCATTTCTTTTGCCTGGTTAGCTCCTCTCTTTCAAGTCTCAGCACAAATGGCATTTTCCCCACCACTTCCTGCTCAACATAAGCCCGGCTAAGCAACCTGACCCTATGGTCTAAGACCTCTTTGAACAGGCCACAAATATTTGTGTTCATATTTGTTTTATTGCCTTTCTGTCCTTCTACCCTCAACAGAAAGTGCAGAGCCTGAATTTCCTTTGCGTCTACAGTACTTCCCAAAATGTTAGTTGTGACTAGGTTTCCATTATAAGAAAAAATGGTCTTTGAAATTGTGCAACAGTTATTAAATAATACTAATAACTACCTTTTTCTAAAATTTTGTAGCACTTGTCTTAAATCCATTGTGAAATACAGACATACACCATCTACTTACTTCCTTGTAAGTCCTGAGGGATGCATTCACATAGATTGTAAGATTTGATGCACATTTAAATAGAATCTCTGGTGTTAGAAAATTTTGTGTAAATGTTATTTTAATGTGAAACTAAATGTTCACATAACATTATGCAAATAAAAACACAAATCAAATTCTATAAATAAGACCCATATGAACACAAAGAGCTCTGAGGGTATTTCTCTCCAATGCCAATAAATAACTCGTCAATTTACTTAATTTGCTGATAACGCAGATAAACCATTTCCCCCTCAAAGGATCAATAGCCTGTGAGGCAGAGAGAAAAAAACTTTAAAAAATGGCCCATCTCAAATCAGAGAACTTGGCCAGAATCCATGTCTTTAAACTAATAATTGCCTAATGCAATCCAAGACCCTGTCACAGAAGGAAGTAAAATGCTGTAGAATACAGTTGATTTTTAAAAGGTGTCCAACACTTTCCCAAATTATATTTAAATTATGGCTGCCATTTTATTTATAGAAGAGCTTCCTGAAAGCAGTGGATCATTATGGTAATTACCTGCCTATCTCTAATTAATCAAGCAAAATACAAAATGGCTCTGAAATTAAATGGACTTGTGTTGAAATCAAACTCCTACTAGAATTGGTTATGTGACCTTGAAAAGATTACTTTTTCCAAGCCTCAGTTACCGCATGTCTCATGAGTGCAATGGACATAATAATAAGTCCTCAAGGAATTGTGAGATCTATGAAATAAGCTCTTAGACCACTGGGAAATTTTTTAGTTGCATTAATAGAAAGTCTCAGCATAGAGGGTAAAGGAGTATTAATTAATGCATGAGGTATTGGCATGAAACTGAATAAATTGAGTCAAGCTCCAATTCCTGAGCAAATTGCCATGGTGGCTAGCAAAATGGACTGGGGTTTTTGGCTGTCACTTGGTTTATGTGTTCTTCTACACCAGCGGTTCTCAACCTGTGGGTCACGACCCCTTTGGGGGTCGAACGACCCTTTCACAGGGTCGCCTAAGACCATCGGAAAACACATATTTTCCATGGTCTTAGGAACCCAGACACCGCTCCTCTATCCACTCCATGCTTCAACACAAAATTTCACTTATTTGTAATTAGAAATAAATATTTCACAATATATAATTACATATTGTTTTTGTGATTAATCACTATGCTTTAATTATGTTCAATTTGTAACAATGAAAATACATCCTGCATATCAGATATTTACATTACGATTCATAACAGTAGCAAAATTACAGTTATAGAGTAGCAACGAAAATAATCTTATGGTTGGGGGTCACCACAACATGAGGAACTGTATTAAGGGGTCACGGCATTAGGAAGGTTGAGACCCACTGTTCTACACCATTCAAGGTTCAATCAGAGAAACATATCTGCATAACCAATAGGTTATAATATTTGGGGGATTAGGGATTTGGCTTTGCACAGTTGTTGGAGTAAATTAAGCAGTGTCTGAAACGCTGTTGTTTTCACATCTGCTGATGACAAGCTTGATATCAGAGGCCAAGCAGTGAGGGAGGAAGGATGAATGTGCAGAACAGGCTAGTACATACAAACACAAACTAAAGTTCAGGAGGAGAGAATGAAACCGGTGTTAGCGCTAATTGCCTCAGGCGTTTTACTAAAGAATGTTAACGAGGTAACTTTAACTTCCAGTCAGCCTCCGAGGCTCCCCTCCCAGTCTCCTGTCCCTGCCATGTACGTTCTACTCACCCTTCCCACAGGCAGAGGCATTTTCCAGGACACAGACTTGAGAGAGCAATGTGTTGTTGACACCACCTGGACAGTATACGTGACTGAACCCAGGTAAGGCCTCTATTTAAGCTTTTAAGGTTCTGGTGGGTGGGTATGGAGACGTATTCCTCTTGCGGTCGCCCAGACAAGCATGGTAAGTAAGCTCCTGTGCTTATTAAGCTGCCACCTACCCCTGTGGAGATGCCTGCCTCTCTTCCGTGTCTCCTTACTCTATGGGGCCAGTTTGGGAACCAGCAATTCGTGAGCCAGCCAGGAGACCAAAGAAATGGGCCTGGGGAAAGAGGCAACCACGAGGGAGATGAGGGAACTCAGAGTTGCTCATGGATCTCTCTGTGGGGAGGGGTGGCCTGTACGACAGAAGCTTTGGGAATGCTGTATGGGGACGCCCCAAAATGCCCCAGTGGCACTGGCTGGCCATGTGATTGTTGAAGGAACTGAGCAGAGCGCTCTGGGGCAAAGGGAAACACACGCCTGAGCAGTGGGCTGGCCTCTCCTATTGCAGTTCCACCAGTTACTGATGTCCCAACTAGAGGCTGAAGCCCGAGATAGAAAGGTGGAAGGAGAGCTGAGGTGAGAGGAGGGCTGTGGGTGCCCACGCCTCTGCTTGCTTCGGAGCTGGCAGACAAGGTGGGAGAGCCGGATAGTGCGATGGAGACTTGAGCGTGCTGCTTGGCAAAGCTAGGAGGGTGCAAACTGCTACTGATTAAAATCTGAGAGCTGTGACAGAGCCTGATTAGAACGTTAAGAGGTGGAGTTTCTGGGAAAGTGAGGAGAACTAAGGAAGGGGTGATTGACAGGGAAATGGACGAAACCCCCAGTGAGTTTTAACCCCTGAATACACAGGAAAGCAAACAACAGCAACCCCCTATCCTCACCCCAGTCCCTGCCAATAGTTGTTATTTTCAGCCTTAGACTTCTGCTGCTCAGGTGGTGTCTGATCATGATGGGCACCTGAGGAAAATAACTTTCCACAGTAGGCCCACTTGTATGCCCAGCAAAATGAACCAACATGTCTGCTGTATGGGTTTATGTAGAAGCCAGGGGCTATCCTCACTGAAGTAAACACACACGCCCAGGAGTCAGAGAAACAGTAGAAGAGTTCAGCAAATGTTTGAGTGGTTGCAAACCCAAAGCTGTTTTCACCTAAAGGGTGACTGTGCAGATCAGCAACAATACATATGGGCTACAGAATGGCTGTTGCTTTGTTTCTGACTTCCACTGCTTTTGTTTCTGTCTCCCAGAAAACCTCCATGTTTCCACTCTATCTAGAAACGTACAATAAAAAGAATTCTGGGAAATGCAGTAAACACATTACAAAGCCTCCACACTGCCTTTGAGCTAGGGTGGGGAACAGACCCTTCAAATCATAGATGTTGAGACCCAGAGAGGATGCTGCTTTTACTGTAAGAATGGTTGATGTGGATGTGGTGGCAAGACAGCAAGATATCGCCAGTGGATCTGTTTAAATTATCCAAGGTTGCGCCTACCACGTGGTAAACACCCCCTATAGATAAAAGGAACAAACAAGCCAAAGAACACAAATCTTCAATTTAAAAACTTTTAGACAATCTGAAATGTATTTATGCACTTGTGGGCTTCATGGCTGAAAAAAACACTGGTTATTAAAATGCAGAAAAGATTGTGTCATTTACCACATACATTTTAGCTAACCTACTCTAATCCATGTTTTATTTTTGTGGTTCATCATGGTATGATCTTCCTCATAAATGTGACACAAATCTTACTCTATTGAGATGAAATATAAAGGATGAAATGAAGGATGACACTGGTCATTCTCAAATCTCCTGGGTACTACGGTTAAGCAAAGACAATAAGCAATATTCATAAAATGTTCAGCTCTCTGAATTCCCACAAGAAAACTGGCATTTCATTTAATGGAAATCCTCTTCATAACCATCTTCTCCCCATGAATACAGTCATCTGACACATTAGTGTGTGTATAGGTCCATTATACAAACTAAACCCTTCCATTAGATAGAAACATAAAATGATTATGAAAAATGTTATTTTTCTTCCCAAGTATTCTAAATCAAACACTCAGTAGTACAATATGTTTTAGGTTAATTACTTTAGTCCAGTTTTAATTAAGTTCCTGTTTCCATGCCAACAAATGCTTTTTAAATTGTTGAAATCTTGATGTTTCAGGATATGACTAAAATTAATTACCTAAGAGCATTTGACTGAGTTTTTTTTATCCATGTAGTGCAATTGTAGCATCACTATAGCAATGATTTTAATATTAGCAACAAATAGTGATAAAAAACTTTGAAAAAAAACTGCATTATACTGTATAGGGATACGGTTTACTTTGTATTCTGAATTTTGTACATGTAGTTTTTCTATTGTACAACTACTTAAATTATATATGGTTTTACAAAAATTACATTAGATACACAACAAGATACAAACACAGGCAAACGCATGCTAACTAGCGATCAGCCCCAAATGATACCCATTTCCAAACATTCCAAGTCTATATTCTGGCAATACTGTGCTATGTTATACGCCCAAATAGAAGATTAAGACCAACAACCAAACAAGTGGCTTTGCTTAATTTATAAATTCCAGTTCTTTCACTGACATGAAGTAAGAACACGCATAACTCACAAATGCCCAGAAATAGGGATATACCAGTTGAGCAAAATTTTTATATGCCTCAGAATTTTATTTTTATATTTATATTGTCTTTTCTTGAAATATCCTTGTTTTTGTCAGGATCAAGTAGGTAAATGAAAGCAATTTTAGTTATTTCAACAGAGATCACTTAACACAGGGAGCTTATCACACAGATATTAGAGGCCTGAATGCATAGAACACCAAACAGCTCACAGATAATAACTGCATGAAACAGCTTTCATGTCTAGGGATGGAGAAGGAAAGGATGAGATTGGGATTCACAGAACATTAAGGCTGGAAGGAGTGGCCCTGCATGGCTGGGGCTCAGAACTCTGGTGAGAGAGTGTTATCTACTTGCTGCTGGTACCTCTGAGGGAATGTCATGTGACTGGTTCTGGAAGTGCTGAAGAATGCTGGAGGCTGGAACCAGTTGATGAGAATTTAGCAAATTGTTGCTGCTGGAATGAAGTGTTGCTGTGCCTAGGGGATCCTGCCAGGAACAACATCTAAAATAGGAGAAGACAGTTCCTTCTCTCCTTGGCTTTCTTTTTAATCTCCTCTATACCTATTGGCTAAATAGGATAGGAGAAGCTGAATTTCCTTTTGGATGGATATAATGAGGTAACAGCTAACAGAGAACCACAGTTTGCATAGTCAGCCACACCATCACAGAGTGATGGCAAATGTAATCAAAGGGTGAATTTGAAGCCGTGAGACAATAGATAAATGGGCAGCACATTACAGTTACAATTTATTTTCCTTACTTGGTTTGTTATTATAGTTTCTCTCTGGCATTAAGAGCTTCTGTATCCCTCCTGGAGTTTCCCAGGTTGCTTTAAATCCCTTCCTTCCTTCAAATTTTCCACTTTACATTGCGGTCCCTGATCTTTTTCATCAAATCGATGTCTAATGGCCATGCCTCCATTTCACAAGGTGTTTTTATATATATCCGTATTCTACTTTTCTCCATCTTGTAAACTCTTTCTACCTAAAATTGTCAAATGCTGCTAGAAGAAGTCATCACCCTTGTCCTCTTCTAATTTAAATGATAAGATGTGGAAATGAGGTTTACAGAGAAAAAAAATCATTGAATTTATACTTCTATGCAGATTGAGGAAGAAAAAATTATGAAATGAGAACAATGGGTAAGGCATGATGCTAGGTTGCATCTCTTACTTAGTTGGGTATATGACAATGACAGAACATTTGAAAATTCTTCATTTTAAAAATGGGATTAATAATATGTACACTGCTTTGCTCATGGATTGTTATGAAGGCTAAGAAATATCAAAGCTATAGAAGTGTGTTGTAAAGGTTAGGAACTCAATAGAAATAATAGGCGCATCCAGGCTTCCGTAGAATTGTTTGGGAGAATGATTACCTAAAATCTTATTGGTACTCGCTCTGGAACAATCAACATAGAGTTCCTCACCTGGAAAAAATCCCAGCTCATTGCCAAATCAGTGCCTAAAATTTAGTGTACCTGTTCTTGTGACTGTCAATTTGGGACTCATACTTAGCACCATACTTTCTTTGCAATAATGTCGATTGTGGCCTTTTTCATCCATACAAAGCCACGTAGTCTCACATTGAATCTCAGTTTCCATCCAGGTGATTATTATCTAGTTTTGGAGGTGTTGTCCAAAGAATCCTGAAGTAAATTTTGCACATACTGCAAAAGAACCTACATCAACTTAGATTACTCCAAGCATACCATGAGAATGTGATGATAGTTCACATAGCCATTTTTACCTGATGTGGGAATAAACATTCTAATTTATTAAAATTGATTATTTTTAAAAGAGAAGAAAAGCTAGTAAATACTGAGTTCTGAAGAATACGGGATTAGTAGGGGAAAATAAAATAATGTAGCGTAATAGTAGGATTTTCCCTTGATATTTATTTATATACCAATATGAAAGAAAAATTCCAGAATAAGAAATTGTGACTGTTTCCCAGGAAGCCTAATGAGAAATGTATTATACTTGTTTGGGGAGTAAAATAAACTTCAACATGGAACACAATTTACAAACTTGCCCCTAAGTTCTGTGCCACATCAGTAATGTGAGCTTGTGTACATGTGATGATCGAATGTTCTGGACAAAGAAGCAAATGAGAGCACTTTATTTCTAGGGGAAAATGAGCATTTTTTTCTGTGAATTGCCACTTTTGAGCCCTAAAATAGAAAGCCCCATGAAGGCGCTTGGCTTGGGTCACTGGTAAAGCGTGCTCATAAGAAAAGATAAGATTAATGTGCTTACTTAAGAGAAGCTGCTCATCCGCAGCAGGCCTGAATATTAATGAGCCTTCAGCTTTGCTGTCTTCATGGGAATATGTTTGCTTGAATAGTTCATTCCACTAGAAATGGAACTTGCATCCTGATTGCTGAGACACCTAAAGAGCTAAGTCAGGGCCATTGCTCTCAATGGAAGCATTGCCTGAAAAGAGACCACAGCTTAGGACAGAGACTATTTGAGAGGGGCTTATGTATAACCATTTCAGGAATAAGCTGACACACTCCACAATAAAATTCAGAGTCCAAAATAGAGTCAGATCAGCATTATGCTAAGTCAAATCACTGCCGTAAAATAAGAATAAATAACAGTGTACTTGGAACAAGATGACCTTTGGGAATCATGGGTTTTAGTGACTTGCTCCATATCACACAGGCATTTTTATATCATGAATGATCAAATTTAAATAAAAATATAAGAGCAGAAGTAGAAAAATAATACTTTGGACATAGTGTACTATGTTTTCCGTTTTTGGATTGTGTCAAAAATAAGATTATAAGTGTTTAATTGTTGACCTAAATAATATTGTGAAAAAAAACAACTAACTGCAATATCTATTTAC
>NW_017732544.1:183822-195057 GCF_001890085.2 Hipposideros armiger
AAATAAATAAAATAAAATGACTCCTTCGTTTAGTATTACACAGGCTAAGGAATAATAATTTCTCATAACATATTACTCCATGGTCAGAACTTTAGAACCAGAACTAGAGTAATGAAAATGCTCATAGAGGTCATCTTCCAAACTTGTAATTACTTTTAATTGAAAGTTTTATTGAGGTAATGGTGGATTCTCACACAATAGTAAGAAATAATACAGAGCAATCTTATATACACTTTACCGACATACACTTGGTAAAACTATTTTATAATACCACAATAAGGATATTATCAATTGATACAATCCACCTATGTGTTCTTAGTGCCTCAGTTTTTCTTGTACTTGTTTGTGTGTATACTTGGTTCTATACAATTTTGTTAAATGTGTTTGCGGCTGTGATCAAGATACTGGCCAGTTCCATTACCACAGTTATCTTTCTTTTTGCTCTTTCATAATCACACCCATCTCTCTCCAGCCTTTCGTATAATTGCCTGGGAACTCATCCAAATTGTTGTGGAATCCTTTGCCTAGCTCTAGATCCTAAACTTTGTCTCCTATGTCTTTAAATAAAAAATTTTGAAGCTTCATATTTTCAATTTAAGTCTCTGATACACTTTTAGTTGATGTTTGGATGAGGTGTGATATTTAAGTCAACATTAATTTTTTGTGTGTGTGTCTATGGATGTGCAATTACTCCAGCAT
Source organism: Hipposideros armiger (assembly GCF_001890085.2). NCBI lineage: Eukaryota > Metazoa > Chordata > Mammalia > Chiroptera > Hipposideridae > Hipposideros > Hipposideros armiger. The sequence goes on from NW_017732544.1 coordinate 184,522, forward strand.
CACATGGTGAAAACTCTGTCCCTCCCTCTTTGAATTGCTTTTGCACCCCTTTCAAAAATCGATTGGGTATATTTCTGTGGGTCCGTTTCTGGGTTTCTATTCTGTTTCATTGATATATGTTTCTGTTCCTAGGGCAATACCAACTCTCTTGATTATTGTAGCTCTCTAGTAATAAGCCTTAAGATTGGGTAGAGTGATTCCTTCCATTTCATTCTTCTTTGTCAAGATAATTTTAGATATTCTGAGGCATGTGCCTTTCCATGTAAATTTTAGAATACGTTTTTCAATGTCTACAAAATAACCTGTCTGAGATATTGATAAGAATTGTTTTAAATCATAGACCAGTTCTGAGACAATTGACATCTTTTTTTATGTTGGATTTTACTATCTATTACTATATTATGCCTTTCTGTTTATTTAGATTTTCTTTTATTTCTTTCACTGACATATTCTAATTTTCAGCATACAGATATTATACATGTTTGTTAAGAACATACCTATGTTTTTCATTTTTCTTTAGAGTGATTGTAAATGGTCTTGTGTTTTAATTTCAGTTTTCACATGTTCATTGTTAGTAGAAATGCAACAAATTTTAGTGTGTTGACTTTATCTTGAAGACTTTCTAAATTACTTATTATTTTAGGAGTTTTTGTTTGGTTGATACGTTGTAGTTTTTTTTGGACTTTTACATAGATCATAATGTCATCTATAAAGAGAGATGGTTTATTTCTTTCTAATCAGTATGTTTTCTACTTCCTCTTCTTCCCTATTATTTCAGGAGCTAGAACTGCCAGTACTATGTGAATAAGAGTGGTAGAGCAAACATCCTTGCCTTATTCTTGATCTTAGAGGGAATACATTAAGTCTTTCATCATGAAGTGCAATGTTCGTTGTAGTTAAGAAAATTTCCCTATAATGGTATAAACAATGCTGAGACTATCATAATGGGTATTGAATTTTGTTAAATGCTTTTACTGGATTAATTGATAAGATTATATGATTTTTGTTTTTGAACTTGCTGATTTTATGGATTGAATAGGTTGATTTTCAAATGTTGAGTCATCTTTGCCTTACTGGAAATAAACCCCAGTTGGTCATGGTGTAAAAAATCTCTTTCTGTATTTTTAAATTATATTTTCAACATTTGTTAACAATTTTTGTGTCTAAATTCTTGATAGATATTGGTCTGTACTTGTGTTGCATTTGTTTGTTTGTTATAGTTCTTTGACTGTTTATGCGGTCATTATAATCCTAGCTTTCTACAATGAGTTGGAAATCTTCCTTCTTCTGTTTTCTAGAAGAGAAAGAATTGGTGTTAATTCTTCATTAATCATTAGGATCTCCAGTAAAACCATTTTCATCCGGAGATTTGTTCTATGGGAACTTTTAATATAGATATGCAATAATTTTAATAATTACAGGAATACTTAGACTATTTCATCTTGATGGAGCTTGGGGAGTTTGTGATTTTTGAGGAATTTCCTTCTTCTAAGTTGTTGAAACTATGAGCATGCATGTATTCCTAGTATTCCCTTAATATTCTTCTAATGGCTGCAGGATCTGTAGTGATACCCCTATATCATTTCTGATATTGGTGATTTGTGTATTAGTGTCTTCTCCAATTTTTTTAAATTGGAGAACTGGGGGAGGGGAACAGCTTTGGGGAATCGGGGAAGGGGAATAGACAAGTTGCTGTTGTTTTGTTCTTCAGTCTAGTTGTGGAGGACGTTGCCCCACTGGCCCAAGTTGGCACCATCATTGCGCTCTTCCCGGGCGAGGCCGATCAGTCCCCTGCTTCTGGTCGGCCGCTCACTGCAGCTGCTGGCTGCTCACGGGGGCTGCTGGCTACACAGGGTAGCCCATGTCAACCCACTGCAGCAGGGGCTGCAGCCTACGCTGTAGCCAGTGACTCCCAGCAGCCCAGCTCCAGGTTGAGCTGTTGTTCTGCATCTTAGCTGTGGAGGGCAGTGTCACTGGCCCTCATATGTGGGATCTGAACCGGGGCCCTCTGGGTCCCAAGCCAGCTGTTGACCAACGTTCCACTAGGCCGGCCCATCTCCTTTTTTTTCAAAGTGTTTTTGTCAGCCTCCCTAGAGTTTTATCAATTTTATAGATTTTTTTTAAGAAACAACTTGTGTTTAATTGGTTTTGCTGTTTTTTTTCCTATTTTTAATTACATTGGATTCTGTCCTTATCTTCATTACTTCCTTTATTCTGCTTGCTTTGGTTTAATTTTACTCTTCTCTAGTTTCTTTGGATGTTAACTTAGGTTCTTGATTTGAATCTTTTCTTCATTTCTAGTTTAAGTATTTTGTGTTATACATTTCCTTCTCAGAATTGATTTAGCTGCATCCCACATGCACTGATATGTGTGTTTTCAGTTCAGTTTCAATTCTATGTACTTTTTGTTTTCTTTGAGATTTCTTTACCCATAGATTATTTAGAAATGTGTTTAATTTCCACCTGTTCAGAAATGTCCGTGTTGTATTTCTCTTACTGGCTTTTACTTTGATTCCGTTGTAATCAGAACACACTCTGTATGATTTCAATTCTTTTAAATTTGTTATGGTCCAGGATATGGTTTAACTTAGGGAATGTTTCACAAGTACTTGAAAAAAAATGTATATTCTGTCATTTTGGGTTGAAGATTCTATACGTATCAATTGGATCCAATTTGTTCATTTCGTTATGTAGTTATTCTCTATTCTTGATAGTTTTCTGTTCTTTCAGTTGCTAAGAAAGGGGTAATTAAAGTTTCCAGTTGTAATTGTGGTTTGTCTATTTTTTTTCACCATCTGTGTCAGATTTTACAGCCTCTATTTTGAGGCTTTGCTATTATATGTGTAAACATTTAGGATCATTGTATTATTCTGGTGGAGTAATCCTTTTATCATTAAGTAATGTCTCTCTTTTTCTTTAGTCATTTTCTTTACTGTGTGTTTTACTTCATTACATTTTAAATACAGCCATTCTGCTATTGTTGGATTAATGTTTGAATGGTGCATTTTTCTCATACTTTACTATCAACCTATTCATGTTTTCAAATGAGTTTCTTTTAAGCAACATATAGTTGGCCCCCCCTCCCCCTTTTTTGTTATTCACTCGCACAATCTCATTTCTTTGATTGATGTACTTGCACTATTTATATTTAAGGTCATTGTTGAATGTCAGCACTAAAGTGGTATTTTATGGTATTTATCATTTGTTTTCTGTTTTATTCCTTTGTTTCTGATTCCTTTTCCGTATTCCTTGCCTTTCTGTGGTTTACTTGAATGCTTTAAAGATTCCATTTTGATTGGTTAAGAGCTTGCTCAAGAGTGTGAGTTCTGAGCAACAGCCCAAGCTGAGCTGCCAACAGGTGGCAGGATGGCTCAGCTAAAAAAATTAAAAAAAATAAAAATAAAAAAGATTTTTTGATATATTTATAGTATCTGTGTGTGTATGTCTTTACATTTTTTTATATTTGTTGCCCTAAGTATTACAGTATATGTATGTGACATAAGAACTTACTGGTATCAGCATTTTAATACTTTGCATGAAGCATGAAAATCACGTCAATTTGTGTGCTTTACCATGCCTGCTTTTAAGTATCATTTTCCTGGGTATGAAGCAGTGTTAAAATTTTTGTTTCAATCATAAAGTGTGAGTTACAAAACTCATGTTGATAAGAATAGACTCTTATGTATTCATATTTCTGCTCTTTTACTTAGCACTTCTTCCACCTGATGGTCCAAGCTTTTAATAAGTATTAGGCATTATAATTTGGAGACATTCTTGCCCAGAAATAAATAGTTTGCATATATTATGTCATTTTTCTTGTAGTAGTACTTGTTCTGAACTAATATACATGAAACACTTAAAAAAGTAACTTACACATAGGAAGAGCTCCGTCAATGTCTTATGTCATCAGGTTTAGCTTTTGTTCCCTATTTAGTCTTCTCTACCACATTTCATTATTATACATTATATATCACCAACATTAAGCAACGTTCTATTTTTCATTTACTCAGGATTCTTTATTCCATGTGTACATAGCATCTTTCCTTAGTTTACAAATACTTTCCCATTTTCCAAATGTTGCTTCATTTTCAAGATTATTTCAAGTATCAAACCTTTTGTATAAATATAAGTGGTGCCTCCCACAATGATCTAAACTGGGTGATGGAATGAAGTAGAGATACCAAGGCTGAGCTATTTTGTTTTGCTGCAAGATAACTCTGATGGGCAATACTAGAGCTTTCAATTGGGTTGATTGAAGTTTTGTTGTGTCTGCATAGAAGTTTGATTTCTGCCTCTCACACTTGTTGTTAACCATTTGAAAGTGTTGATCACTAATAAACATCTTATACCTCAAACTTTCTTTCAGCTTTTATTTCCAGAGGACTCAAACTGTGACAAAGCATATCATGATTCTAGTCAAGTGATTTGTATTTTAGATAGTGAAACAATAAGAAAAAATGATTAGAAAATTAGGGAGTTAAACAAGCCAGAATCCCAGTCATTCAGAAGCCGATAGCATAGCAGGAAGCAGGCAAGCTGATCACATGCCCCAGAAGGGTGCAGGAATCAAACCAGGTCTTAAATCCTGAAAAGAATTTCTAGAATCTTCCAGATAGTAAGGCTCTAATGTGTTTGCTCTATCTCTTGATGATAAGAAAATTGGTGATCTAAGTATAGAAAAAAAGCATTTGGATTTAGACTTAAAAAGAACATTTAAACAAATTAGTATGCTTACCTATGGTGGGACCAGCAAAACAAAACAAAACAAAACAAAACAAGTAAAACATTGATCATTGGCTTCTTAACTTGACTGATGAATCTCCTTATGGTGTCCAACCTGTTTTTAGCTGAGAACAGCTAGGGTCAGACAGGAATGATCAGTGAGCAATAGTGAATACCGTTTTTGTTTGTTCGTTTGTTTGTTTCAGCCTGTTTGAAAATAAAATTTTAAGAAAGTATTAATCATTTTGTGCACATGCAAAAAGGAAAGAGATGGGTTGCAATTTCAATAACAATATGTTGAGGTAGTATTTTGGATGGAGAGGAAGAAAAGAACTTATGTCTAAAATAAATGCAAGAAAGGAAGATGAACTAGACTTTGCCATTTGTTTAGATATAGATATAAAGGGAGGGGAAGAGTCATATATTAGGTTTATAAAACAAATGTAGGAAAGTTAATGATGAGAGTTGACATGAAATAAGGAAGTAGATGAAATTAATTTTGGTGTAAGCTTTTTTAGAATATGTATTATTTTTAATTTATCTCCTTCAAAGAATATAGCCCAGAGTCCTGAATGTAGTGAGCGTTCAACAAATAAGTTCGACAAACAGTGATACATCCAATGGGAAATCTCTTGTTGAAGATTTACGGTGTGACTGTTATTAATATAATGTCTTATATTAGCGTTTCAGGCCAGAAGTAAACAGAGACGGTTATTCATAACATTGTAGAGATAACTACTATTTCTCCTCTTCCTCCTCCTCCTCTTCTTTTATTTTTGTGAGAGAACCATAATAGAGAAATCCAGAACAGGACAAGTTATCAAAACCTACTCATTCCTTGATTGATGGAGAAAGAAGAACCTGTGCATAAAATGATGATGAGAGAGAGAGAGAGAAAAAAAAAAAGAGAGAGAAAGAGAGAGGGAGAGAGAGGGAGGAGAGAGAGTGAAAAAGCACAGAAAGATGGAAAATGATGCATCCCACTGAAAATTTTCCTTTAATTTATTATTTATTTATTGATTATTTATTTACTTATTTTTTAGCTGAGCCATCCTGCCACCTGTTGGCAGCTCAGCGGCTGCTCAGCTCGGGCCGGGCATTGAACTGCTGTTGCTCAGAGCTCGCACTCTTGAGCGAGCTCTTAACCAACTGAGCCACTCGGCCGGCCCTGAAAATTTTCCTTTTAAAACCCTTCTTCAAAAATGTTCATGTTACAGAGTAAAAGAAAAATAATAAAGACTTTTGTATTTAAAAATAAAGATTCATCTTAAATGATCATATTAACCATGAAGACCACTGTATTTAAAATTAATATGGGGGGATATCCAGTATCTGAAACAGGTCCAAAGTTAACATGTGTGGGTCCTAGAGAAAGATTATAAATGTGGTCCACATACCGTATGTCTAAATTAGTTACAAATCAAGGCAAGCAGCTATTTAAAAATACGTATCATCTTCTTAGCCTGGCAAATATTTGTCAATAACAATCTCAAAAGGCAGGTGAACGTTTTAGGTAGATTTCCACACAGAAATTGGTGATGTAAGGAGAGCTGGCTGCCATCCTCTGGCTCAAGATTCCATCTCTCGTCTCTTACTACATTGAATTTCTGCACTATGAAGGGTGCTGCATGTCCCATGTAGACACTGCAGTCCATGTATCCAAGCTTCAGCTGCATCCCAGACAGACAGCCGCCCCCTTAGCCACTCCCGCAGGCATGTGGCCACCAGGTGCATGATGCTCCTTGGGGAGAATGAGCTGGGGAAGATGCTCAGGGAGGTACTGGAAGAAGCCTTTTGGTTGCTTAGGCAGAACAATGCAGGATGCTGGGTGTCTGGCACAAGACAGGGAGGCATGTGGGCTCGGAGTGAGCGTGACCTCTTGGTTCCATGGTCGGCTAACTCTGTGGTGAGCAGGGGTCATGGCCAGACTAGGACCAGAGTGAGGCCCTCTGAAAGTTTCTGAGAAGGAGACTCTCTTTTCTTAGTTCATGGGTTGCCTGAGGTCTGTGTGCCATTATTCAAGTACGATCTATATCAGAGTTTGCCTCTGCTCTCCTAAGGACAGGTTTTCATCAGTGAATAGAGTCTCTCTTCTTAATTCAAGAGCTTTGAGTAAAATGAGAACATATAGTTTTGTTTTTTAAAGAAGTAAATGTGTTTGTACCGAACTCCTTTGCTGAAATTTTGGGCCAGCTTAGCCCTTCTTCCCAGTGGGAATAGTACAGATCTATGGAGAAACTTTTCTAAACCATCTGGAGTGTTACGATGATATTTACTTTCCTCTAATTTGCTCTCAGTGTGCCACTCAACTTCCTCTGCTCTCGAAGGACATCCCTGAGTTCTAAATTGGCTGTTTTCTCTATTCATGATCAAAGACTAACATTAAGACAACACAGAAAATAATGTTGCATTTCAAAGCAACAGCTGCGCTGTCGACAGTGCTTTATTAAAAGTATCTAAGTTGTGTACTACATTGAGTTTTCAAGTTTTCAGAGAATGACGCCAATTTTTATCCACTTCCCCAGATTTTTAATGAGCAGGTTTTCCCCTGTTGTGTGTGTCAGAGGATGGAGAGGTACAGTTTTTGGTTTCTGGCTGTTTCATTTAAGGAGATGATCATTATTTTGTGTACTCTAACATCTCTGATCAATCTGATCAGGGAAAATTCTGACACGGAGAGTGGTTTAGTTGACATTGATTTTTAAAAGGCATTGATAATTACTCCAGATTGATAAGCCTTGTTTGCTTCAAAAACAGATGCTTTTCTGCAGGAAGGCCTGCAACACAATTTATCTTCATGTTCTCTTCTCCATTTTCTACCCATCATCCTGTGTATTCTGGAGTTGCATGGGAATAAATAATATTCTACACAACAAAGGGGAGAATGGCAGATTCAAATCTGAATCAAGCCATCAAAGCCCCTCATGTTGCAGTGATGCAAAACTGCACAAATCATTATTCTGAATCTATCAACAGTTCCATGCTGTTTCCTCAATAGGAATAATTGAATGATTTATATTTCCTGCTGACTTTTAAAACATGATTGTCAGTGAATACAACAAATTAGTTTTAATAAGAACTTTCACATGAGCATGCAGAAATGGAGTGACAGGAACAGTAAGTGGAGGTTTTCAATAAGTATGTAGACAGAGCTGCACCAAAAGAATATTCAGATAATTAGGATGATTAGGCAATAATGAGCATTCCACTTACTACTTTTATCCTATTTCAAAATGTCTAATGAACTTATTAATGAAAAGCATACTTTCTTTAAAAGAATGAGTCCCTTTTTTCCGCCTGTGCTGAAGGTTATACTGATGAAAGTGAAAGCTAGTCAAACTTGTGGAGGTGACAAAATGCAGACCCCACTGATTCATCTGAAATACATGTGTTTTATGAAATAAATCTTAAATGAGTTACCCTTTACTAAAACAGTTGATTTTTATTATTTTTTAAAAATTTTATTCTAGTACATAGTTTGGAAAAAACAGTAAAGCATAATACTTACAGAGCTAATTATTGTTTTTGTTTTTTTTTGAGGGAGGTTTGATGGAATTATATTATTACTTTGTTATTTTATACAGGTCGTAAGTGATGGCAGAAATAATCTGGCAAATAGCATTCATAACTATGATTTTTAAAGATGTATAACATTGTCACAGAGCAGAGAGATTATAGTCACGTGTGCAGAGCCTGGTCTATGAGTTAGAGTGAGTGGCTAACGTAAAGTCAGGTAAGTTAAGCTGGTAAAGTTGATGGGGGTCAAATTGCAAGTTCCTTTGAAAGCAGAATAATGCTAAAGGGCTTCATTCTATGGGTAATATTAAGTTATTAAGTAGTAAGACAAGTGGAGAAAAATAACCTCTCCTCAATACTGCTCCAGCAAGATTGTTGTGATACGATTAAATCACTGATGTGTCCATATGATAAGCTTTATTTTCTGGAATCTTTTATTATGAAACCGTTTAGTTGATATATTACTGATTTAAACTTCATTATTTGAAAACTCATGCTTTAGGAGATAAAACAGCTGGTAATAGGTTCAGAAGTTTAATGACTTTTCTATTATGTATAGCTAGATACCCTATAAACCAACATACGTATCACTAAATTACTTGCAAAAAATGACTTTTTACATATTTCATGTAACATGTTAAATAAGTTACAAATTATTATATAAATGTATCATTTCCTTATTGTGACATTTGTAAGTTTCAATTGAAAAATTTAATTTGTCAGATCCCATGAGCAAAGGCTCACCAATGAACTTTTAAGATTACTTCTCAGTTTAAATAAAGGGGTAAAGGGGAACTAAAACATCTTGTTTATTAAAGGATGCTTTTTATTTCTGAAAATAAAGTTCTATACCTGATAACAACCTCAAACCTCTCTCTCCTAAGGCATAGAGGGTGCGGTGAGGTAAAGACTTCCCTGTAACCGCTAGCCCCGCCTACACCTCTGCCACCAACCTGGATGCAGGAGGCTCTTGCCACACCCGGGGTGGGCCACCTGAATGAAGAGAATTGAAATGATTCCTGTAGACAGAATAGGAGCTGCAAAATCCTCAAACAAGACAACATTTTTTAACCAAACTTTCATTGACCTATTTATTGAACAGTCCTTACCAAGAACTATGCCAGCTAGAAAGAACGAGAAGCTATGAAGCTGAACAAGGGTCAAACGGTCAAAAAAATAAGTAAACACTAACATGCAAGATAGCTAGTTCATAGTTCAGATATGTGGTTATAGTGCTCTCTCTCTCCACACACACACACACAGGGTGCCAAAAAATGTATACACATTTTAAGAAAGGAAAAAACTGTATTAAAATTACTCTGATGGCAACCACTTTGAGCACCTTTTGTAATTACAGAAGTCAAATGTGACTTGTCTTCATCTTTTGTTATCCGTATACGTATATTATTACAATTTTAACACAGATTTTTCTTTTCTTAAAATGAGTAGCAACGATAATAATTTTATGGTTGGGGGTCACCACAACATGAGGAACTATATTAAAGGGTCACAGCATTAGGAAGGTTGAGACCTACTGCTCTAGCATATAGAATCACAGTGGCCCCTTCTATTGATTTGATGGTAGAGCCAAGGAAAAAATAAAAGCACATGCTGCCCTCTACAATTTTCACCATTGTCCCATCATTATGCATGCATATTCGTCCTTTGGGCAAGTTTCAGGTGACCTGTGTCTGCAGCTCCTTAGTCCTGATTTGTTCTTGGGGTTACCAGGGCTTTCTCAGAGTTCTTCCTTGCCTCTCACAGAAAATGTTAATACACATCAGTTAATTTAACAAATGTTTTATTCACATGTTTATGTCCTAATTGGTTTGATGAACTCAGGTCAGAATCCATAACATGGGGGTCAGAATATTGAAATGTAAACAAACATTCATCAAATATGGCAAAACTGTTTCAACCTTTAAGGGAATTATGCATGATTTATTCTTTATATGGAGATTTAAGAAATGTATCCAATTTTATTCCTCTCTATATTTGTCTCCTTATCATTTTTAAATTTCTTTATTATTTCTGTGGAGTAAAATGTACTAACAAAATTTTTTATCAAGTGCTCATATAATAGTATACTGTGTACCATGAGGGAATTTAGAACTAAATTAGTTGGTTCCTGTTGTGAAGGAGCATATTGCCAAATTAGAGAAATAGGATACGTGTATGGGGAAATTTGTAGATGAAATAAAAGGTATTGTGAGATCTCGGAGACAAAGATGCATTCTGGAGTAAGGAAGAATCTTTTGCTTGAACTGGACCTAAAGTATATCAGATATTGAAAGTTCC
>NW_017732544.1:195672-218730 GCF_001890085.2 Hipposideros armiger
TTCATAATGAATCAGAAGACAGTCAAATTTTATGAAGGCTAATATATTAGAAAGTTCCATCCATGTTGTTGCAAATGACGCTATTTCATCTTGTCTTATGGCAGAGTAGTATCTCATTGTGTATATATGCCACATCTATATCCAGTCATCTATTGAAGGACGCTTTGGTTGTTTCCATGTCTTGGCCACTGTAAATAAAGCTGCAGTGAACATGGATGGATCTTGAGATTATTATACTAAGTGAAATAAGTCAGGAAGAAATAGTCGAGAACCATATGACTGCACTGATACCTGGGGTATAAAACTGAAAGTAACAAAGGAACAAGACAACCAAATGAGGAAACTAAAACTCATAGACACAGACAATAGTTCAGTGGTTACCAGAGGGTAAGGGGGAGGGGAGTGGTAGAATAGGGTAAAGAGGGTCAAATATATGGTGATGGAAGGAGAACTGACTCTGGATGATGAACACACAGTGTGATATATAGATGATGTATTACAGAATTGTACACTTGATACCGATATAATTTTACTATCCAATGTCACCCCAATAAATTTTAATAATAATAAAAAAGATATTAGAAAGGAACAAGACCTCCATGTACATTCTATGACATTCAGAAACAGTAATTAGTTAAGGTATTTTAAGAAAAGCCCCAGCTGGGTCAAAATTTTCTCATCAGAATAGAAATGTTAGTGAAATTTGAAAAGGGCTTACATTGCAATATGATCAGTTTATGTGCCACTAGGCAGAAATAAGATTTGAAAGAGAATTTGGAGCTCAAGCAAATATACGAGTACAAAGACCTTCAAATACAAGTATGTCTTTATTAATATCAAGGATATATTGTATAAACCTGCAGAAGAGCTATGACAGCTAAGAGTGAGAGATTGGAAGTGTGCAGGCAGAATGTAGTGGATCTTAAAACTCAAGAGATTATGGAAGGAATATGAAATTCTGTCTTAGTTTAAAAGCTTATAATTTAGGTTAAATTATAATGAAAACTTTACATAAGCATTAATAAGGTAGTCGTTGTATTGACCAGTTTTTAAATGTCATATTCATATTCTCGCTCTGTAATTCTCATGTTGACAACCATATGCACCTTTGTCATGTTGCTAGACAATTGTGACAAGAATCAAATGAAAAAGAAGCTAGTTTGTGAATGTCAGGGTTCCTGGAAGTCATGCAACTGGCACAGCGGTTGGACATGCAAGACTGAGGCCTGGCTGGGAATGAGAGAAGCTGGTAAAGTAGCTGGAGTCATGAGGAGGCTGCCGGAAAGGGACAGGACTCAGCACTTACCCTAGATGTACCCTGTTTCCCCTCAGGACTTTTTTGGTGAAATCATGTCAGCACTCATTTGAATTTTTATGCCTTTAAAAGCCTTAATGCCAATGAAGTACAAGGGGAACTTCTGAGTATTGAAGTATTAAAGACTCCGGCTTTACAGCTTCTGGATGAAGAAGCGTTTAGCAGAGTCCCAGAACCTGCCCTCTTTGAAAGTAGAGGACGGTTTTGGTAGCGATGCTCTTGGTTGGAAATACCTGGGAGCATCCTCAGGGGACAATGACGAGAGCTTGAAGGGACAGAGGCTGCTGAGTACATTTGATTTTTGAATAGCAGTTAGGGAAAGGAAGACCTTGACAAATTCCCATTTGTCAACAACTGAACACAATGGATAATGGCTTTTTGAGAAGCCGTTTGTGCTAGATACTGTGTATTCCTTCCAGTTTTATAATGTAGATCACCAAATAGGACTTAATTTTGTCCAGTTCAATGGGGATGCAACTCTGGGGTGCCCTAAATGAATTTGTGAATAAGTGAAACAAAGATGTCCTGTGAGAAATAAACCAATAAAGTCCATACATAATAAATGAGCAGACCATCTATAATACAAAAATAAGACTTTATTCCTTCATGTCAATGTAAACATCATTTCTCCTGAGAGAACTTTCTTGATGTTCCAGTAGTGCCAGGGACTTTTCTGATCATGCTATTTGGAGTGATTTATTTTAATAATGTGTTTAATTTCTATTTCATCTTACATAGTTTGAAGTTTATAAAGATAAGGACTGTTTCTATCTTGCCTCGGGATAACATTATGCTCCTAGAAACTAAAATAATTTTCATACAACAGATGCTCAATAAATACTTCTTGAATGAAGGGTGCTGAATGAATGGTCAGTTATTATGCAACCAAATAGCTGCAGAAACTAAAAGCTACAAAATTCCAGAATTCCAACTGAGGTAGCTCAGGAATTGTCTAAGTATGGAAGCCATGGATGGCATGATCATTTGATCACTTATATTCATCTTGCTAGGAGAAAGGTTGTATAAACGGATGGCAGCAGCCTGGCTAGGTGAAATAGAAAAGGACAAGTACAAATGCCCAAGGTGGGAGTGCTAAGCTGAGTGAGTGTACTGTTGTTGGGTTGGCATGCCCGTCTGCCCACCCACCAGGTCTATTGGGTGAGAAAGCTGCATCAGGCTCGTGGACCTTAGCACTCTGACACATGACTCATAAAAATAACTGCTGTGCTGAGGATTCTGAGTACATCAGTCAACTCTCTGATAACCTGAGTCCCTGCATGCTTTTTTTTTTTGCAAAGAAAATATTCTTAACCGGCTGATGCAAATGTCCATCCAATTGACATTTTGATTCTTCCTCAAGCTTCATAATTTGAGATTCCCGATTTTTTCACTCTTATGAGTTTTGTTAAGATGACATATCCCTGAAAGATTATACATGCCAACAAAACCAAGTTCTTCACTTGCAGGGCAGAGACTCCGAGTCTAGTTTGTTGAGAATTATGCAAGTTCAATATGACTTGTGAGTCTCACTGCTCCCACCTGCGATATGAGACCATGTCACTTAACTCACCTGTGATCACCAAGACATTACATGAAAAAATGATAAAAACCCAGCCCTTATAGGCAGTCAGCTGCTGATGGTGACCAAAATGGGCCACAATGGGATGAAAGTCCATCTCCAGTCTTAATTGCATGCAAAGGTTTAGGATGCAAAAATCATCAGATCACACAGATATGGCTCAAGAAGCCCATTTAATTAAAAAAAAGAAATTCAGTGAAATAGAATTTAGCTTTTGTTTGTCCATGGGCAGAATCTGGAATTTACAATTGAAGAGAAAGCTTTAACTCTTTTTAAGATATTTTACACATTTATATTTGAGTCACATAGACCCAGACAGGTATCAGACTTGGGGACAAATAAAACTAAAAGTAGTTTTAGACTATTAAGTTTTGCAACCCCTCCCCTTTTTTAATTGAAAGGATGACAAGTCCAATGATAATAATGTCAGAATTCTGTGAATAGATAGGGCTAATATCTTGAGTACAATTTTTTTTTCTGTTGATTTTCTTACCATGTCCATTGGCTTTGTCCTTATGTCAGTGATGGATTTCTTGAAAGAGTTTCTATAAAAATGATGCCAGCTGCTGACCTTATCATGCCTTCTGTGCTTCCACAAATTGGACAAGGTGAGTTATCATTTCCTCTTGCAAGAGAGACTTAACCTTGTGTATTATCAGAGCTGCTTTCATTAGTAGAAGCTTCAGTCCTGTGTTATTTGTGGAATGCTGATGATCATGTCATTTTTCATAGTGAATACCTTTTGAAATTGGACCTCAGATGCTGCTTGCTCTTTGCTTCGCATTGCTGACCTTTAGCCATTTAAGTAGGGCTCATTGACCTAGTGCCTGTGTGTTTTGCAAAGAATGGCAGCAGCTGAAAAGACAAATGAATTGAAGGCATATTTTAGATGGCGACACCTGGTCCCCACGTCTACGGTTGTGCAGGGCAATAACCAATCCATAGGTAAGCCCACTCAGTATTTAGAAGACTGAAATGGCAATTTTGTTTCCTAGTGGGTCTGGCTAAACAGATATTTCATGCGCTAAGGTTCAGAATTACACAATTGATTAACAGTTAGGGCATTTTGGCTGAGATTGGCGTAAGACTGTGGAGACACAGTACAAAAATGGCAATTGTGAAAGGTCAAGTGATGTCTGCTTCTCCTGCTGTGTTAGCTTGTCTCCAGGCATGTGAGCATATGTCAAGCTGGTAGTTGGCTATTCCCCATCCCCACAGCAGGCCAGTGAATGTCCTCTTTTATTATGTAAATTACTTACATCTGTTTCATTACCCCCCCCCCCCAAACGCCACCCGAGATTTTATCTCTTTCTTCTGTTTGGATCATATTCCTTTGTTTCTTCATTTTTCTTGACTTTCTGGTGGCTTCTATGCATTAGATGAAGCAGCCATCTTTCCTGGTCTTGAATGAGTGGCCTTGTGTAGCAGATGAACCTTTTTTACTCAATCCTGCCCTAGCTCTTGGTTGCCTCTCAAAGCACTGTGACTGTCCAAGAAGGCTGTTTTATTTTTAATAGCTCCCTGTAGTTGAGGGTGTGTGAAGACCTGTCAGGGTTCTGAAGGGGAGGATCACAACCAGCACCTAGAGGCTGACGGGAAATCAGTTGATGGGAAACAGGCAGCAGCTTTACAGAATGAAAATATAGACAGTCCTATGGAACTGCAAGGCAATCTGGAGGTGTCCCCTGGCAACAGGACAGAAATCAGGGTGCCACACAAGAGTATAAGCTCTTTTCTGGACGATACTGGTGAGCCGGAGCAAAGCAGAGGGAGCACACAAAGCTTGCACCCCCTGGCCCCCATTCCCTGAGAGCACCTCTGTAGGCTCTTTGAAGTGTGCTGAACAAGAAGCTTGCCCCTCAGGCTGAAGCTCCTGGACACGCTAATAGTCTTCATTCTCAGAAAGACCAGGGGTGTGTTTCAGTCTGGTATATACAGTGAGCTATGAGTGGTAGTCTGCTAAGAACTGTCTTTTCAATTGTTATAGTCCCGTGGGACCCAGATATACAAGCCCCCTCGAGAACCAGGAGATCAAGGGACAGCCCCTGAACTACAGCCACAAAAACGTCACCAGATGTAAAAGCCTGGCATTTAGATGTGTGTAAAAACTCCCCTCTTGGAGTTACTGATACAGGCACTCTGGATCAAGGCATATGGGGAATGCAAGATGGCACCTGCTGAAAAAAGGGAAGAAAGTAAAAGAGAAAAAAAAAAATGTGGCCTCCTGTCGTTTTAACAGGAGAGAGAGAGAGAACAAAGATGTCACCTACCAGCTGTAGCATAAAGATGCCAGCTGTGAAAGTGAGGGGAAAGTCTGGAATAATAAAAAGAAAAAGAATGATACTCACTGGGGAGTGATGGGATCTAGAGTACAGAAAAATAAATAAAAATTGAAAAGCATGCAGAAAAAAGGGAGAAAGGAAAGAGGGAAGGGAGGGAGGAAGGAAGGAAGGAAGGAAGGAAGGAGGAAAGATGGTGCCTGCTGGTTTTAGCTAGGTAAAGGGAGAGTGCGAAAATGGTGCTCACCAGCCTCAGTACCTGGAGAGTATCCCAGCAGGCCCCTGCCCCTCATTAAAATGCTTTAAAATTAACAACTGAGCCATGGGCCTGTTTCACACACAGTGACCACTCTTCAAAGGATGCGTCTGTGTTGAGCCCTGGGGTGAGCACAGGGAGAGTGAGCCATTAAGAGCCATTTCTCAGTTTGCCACAGCCCCATGGGTCTCATGGGTGACAGCCCTGTTGGTTTTCAAAGCTAGATGTTTTGGGGGCTCATCTCTCAGATGTAGGTCTTAAAAGTTGGGGTGCCCAATGTGGGACACAGATCCTTTACTCCCCAGGAGGAAGCTCCCTGTTTTGCGTTCTCACCCAGTTGTAGATCAGCATGTCCGAGGTGGGGGGGGTGAAAGGGGTGGTGACATGGTGGTGGGCTTACGGCAATAATGTGTTTCAGCCTTTCCTACCAACTTAAATGTGTTTTCTTTTCTCCTTTGCCTGATGTGAAGGACTTGTTCCACCAGTTTTAGGATTTTTTTCCAGAGGAAATATTTCCATGTGTAGCTATAGATGTGCTGATGGGAGGGGGTGAGTTTAGGACCTTTCTAGATTGCCATCCTGAACTAGAACCAACGTCTTCCCTTTTAATAACTGCTGATTTGTAGTTTAGGTTGTTGATAATTATTTGAATTCATTTTAAACACCAACCACTTTCAGGTAAGATGTTTATGTTACAAAATGTCTGAGCCAAATGACTTTTTAAAATAAGGGAAATAATTCATAAAATAGGTATGTGGTAACTACCATATAGAGTTGTGGAGAGGATTAAGATTATTAAACAAGTCAGTACACATAAATAATTGAGACCAGTGTTATGTAGTAAATTCTCAGTAAATGTTAGCTATGGCCACAAAAACAGTAATGATGATGGAGAAGATGAGGGTGATGAACTGAGAGATACATCATATAACCTTTAGTGTTCACGTCTCTGCTGGTTTTTAATACTCTGAAACACTATCAGACTCCACATTAAAATACAATTTTCAAATTCTCACTAATCAAGAAGAAAATATTGAGCTTTCAAGGAACCTCAAGTAGATATGTATGCACTGCATTGGGTCTGATGAAGGAAGGCAGAGGGGGCACAAATCACATGGCTTACCTTGCCATCTGGATATTCAGTCTAATAACAGACATAGAAACATTTCTCTAAAGAGAAAATTAGGAGAGAGAAATTCCCTGTAGAGTAATCAAAATAAACACAGACACTATTTCAAAGAAGAATTTGTTTAAAAATTATTTATTGGGAACAAAGTCCTTGCATGCATGGGAGTTCCATTCTAGTGGGATGAAAATGACAAGCTACTAAAAGGTACATACATAGTATTTCTCATGGAGATAAGTGGTACTGAGAAAAATAAAACAGGATAAAAAAAGATAGGCTTGGAGGGAATCTCATCACTTTATGATGGGTCTTGAAGAAGGAATCATTGGAAAGAGAAGAGATGAGCAGATAATTGGAGGAAGTGGGATGTGGGTCATTACATTATCCAAAAGAGCAATCCAGGTAGTGACAACAATAAATGCAAATGCTCTGAGTCATTTAGGATGTACTGACAGCCATCATTATCAAGATCATCTTCATTATCACTGACCAGTGTGGGGTTAACTGAATGAACAGGCTGGAAGCAATAGAGATAATGTCATATAGGTGGCCAAAGGCCAGTTTATACATGGACTTTCATGAATTAAATGAAAAGCTTGACAGATTTTGAGCAAAGGAATGAAATACAGTAAAACTTCGGATTGCGAATAACTTGGTTTGCAAGTGTTCCGCAAGACAAGCAAACATTTCTAATACATTTTAACTTGGAAAACGAGTGATGTCTTGCAACACGAGTAGTTTGTTTCTGGAACAAAATATGATCACAAACCAAGGTATTACTGTAATCTGACTTTGCTTTATAAAGGAGCACTCTGGTGCTGGGTGAAGAATCCAGTTAGGAAGGAAACACTTTTAGAAGTCTGTTGCCCGAACCTAAGCAAAAGGTAGTAGTTGCTTGGACTATGGTAAGTACTGGATTCTGAATGTATTTTCAAGTCAAAGCTAAAAAGATTTGTTTATGAATTGAATGTATCATATAAGGGAGGATTCAGTGTCAAGGGCTTTTGGTGGAGCAATTTAGAAGGTTGCAGCGGCTTTGGGGGAAACCGAGGGATGAGCAATTTGGTCATGGTGGAGGCGGGGCTGGTGATTCAGTACAAGATACTGAGAAAGATGGAGGGAAAAAGGAGGATATAATATTGAGAAAGGGGATTTTTAGAGTAATCTTGTTATTCTTGAATATTTTGCAACCAGAAATAGTTACATGGTAATTTAAATAATTGAAAAAATAACCTGTAAAACAACAGAATTCCCATGGATACTAAACATTAATCATATAAAGGTCAACTCCCGTTTTCCCCAGTGAGTTTAACAGTAATTTGTGAACCTCGAGCCAGAGATCCACTCTTTGGGATGGTAACTAGATTAGCTAATCTGGTCCTTTATGGAATGAAGATGCTGTAGGAATCTTTACTGTTTCATATGTACAGTGTTACATTTCAGTTTCAAAATATTTTCTTCAACAATACCCAAAAGGCTTTTGGAAATGCTTCTTTCTTTCAATGGTAATTTTTTTTTCTTTAAAATATGACTTAAAGTGAATAGCTCCATACTTAATCCCCTCACTTCTCCAAGTATAGCCTTCGGAACACATGGCATGCCCCCAGGAGTAGTAGTAGCAGTGGTCTTCATAGAGGGTGGCCAGGGCAGGGCGTATTTGAATTCTTTATGGGTCATAATTTTGTAATAAATCCTTGAGGGCACCTTCTTCAGAATTGCTGTCCTAATATGTTAAATAAGTTAAAAATTAACATCTTCCTAGTTTATCCATTTATCCACCCTCAAATCCATGACTAAAAACATTTTTATGTAAATTGTAAGGTATGGTCTTTAAAAATTTTAGTTGTATTAGCTTCCCATATACATAGTAACTGATTTGTGGACTTCATAAATATTTGTAAAATTCAAACACAATCTTTTTCTAATCTGTAGCAGTGTCAAACAAAGAAAAATTCAGTCCTTTCACTTTCTGAAATGAATCAATAATATTTTATTTGTGCCAATCCTATTATATTTGTGTATACACACACATATATATATATATATATATATATATATATATATATATATGTCTGTATCAATTTAATCACTATCTGTATATAGAATCAAATTAGTTGTTACTTTTATTATATATTTTTTAATATACATATTATATATTATACATATATTTACACTTGTAAAAATCATAATATGAATTGAGTGGTAAAGTGAAGCAGTGAACTGATGGAGGTGGAGCAAATGTATTTTCCACAGTGCTTTCTAGTATAGATGGGCATATGGACGAGTGAGCCTGTGCTATGTGCTTGCTATGTAGAGAATAGGATAGAGATCAATACAGTTTGGATCCAATGAAACACAAAACTCATATACAGTTGAAATGAAACAGGAGTCCTAGACTCTCATTCTATATTACATTTTGATTTGACATCCCAAACACTTCAGATTCCACTTCTAAATTTATATTTACTCATTTTCATGCTCAAGCTAACTGAATTTTTGCTTTCTCATTTAATGTCATCAGCTCTTGCTTGAATTGGCCATCTAAGGGCATTTCAGGGCCAAGGTCATTAAAATAATTCTAAACAAGAAGTAATTTCCCATGAAGTCTCTAAAGCATTGGATTTCAAACCAATACATATATTATGGTATTTAGAACTCGCTTATTTTCATTTATGCATATCCCAGTCAGCATATGATCACAGCTGGATAAATGAGCTTGAGTAATGAAATGAGATGCCAAAGCAATGGTTCTTCTTAGAATGGAGGCCATTAGTGTAATTGTCACAGATGGATGATAATCAGGTCTCACAGCCTTGGTACTTGGAGTTGTCTTTTAAACACTAAACATGAATATAACACTCCCTTATAGTCTTTGAATGGTCACCAGAGTGAAGCAAGAAAATCCCTCATACTAAAAAGTGGTGAATTTATAATTTTCTGAAGGACTACTTGGGGAATTCTTAGTCTTAAAGTTATCCTTCAAGATTTTAGAGTGTTAAGTGCTGTAATGTAGGATTTGGTGAGTGGAGATGTTTATACAAGTTCCTCACCTATATAATAGATATTATCATAGTCTACATCATCATCATGATTATCATCATCCTCCTCATCATCACTATTATAATTATCATCTCTATCTAATAGTTTTGGATTTATTGATTTAAAGCATTCAGCACATCCTCAGGTAGGTAGTAAACACATAAATATATACTTAATGGATTCTTAAATGAAAATTGTAATATTTTGCTAGGCTTCAGAGTCCTCATTTGTAAAATGGGGATTCCAATACCTGGTTCTGTGTTTTCAACAGTATTAAATTTGAATAATGTCTGTATAGTAATTAAAAATTACTTAGCATATAGTACAAGGTATAAAATAGAGTGTTTTGAAGGTAAATTTGCCATGTTATTTCAACTTCACTCAGATCTCTTTGTCTTATATTCTCCCTCATGGGAGAATATGAGACACAAAAGATACACAGGCTGAAACTATTAGAAATGTGAATAAAGTTTCCTAAAATTTCTGTCTCCTAAAGTGAATGTAGAAAGTGATCTATTGTCTTTCTAAAAAAACATATGATATTGGCCTGGGTATGTAGAATGTTCTGAATTCCTGAAACAATTATGAATTTTTACTTCTCAGAAAAATCTTAGCTCTCCTTCCCTCCATGCCTTCCTTTCCGCTAGTTTATTTACTCTGTCCTCAGAATATTTTCTCTCTCCACCAACCCCACTCCCATCTAGACGAGACCTCTTTTTCTTTCAAGCCTACATTCAATTCAGAAAAATGTTTTTGTTTTTCTTAATTTCAAAAATTAACTTTTATTTGGGATGGCTAGTTAGCTCAGGTGGTTAGAGCGCAGGCTCATAACACCGAAGCTGCCGGTTTGATTCCCACATAGGCCACGGAGCTGTGCCCTCCACAATTAAATTGAAGACAACTGCTTGACTTGGAGCTGATGGGTCCTGGAAAAGCACACTGTTCCCCACTAAAAATTTCTAAATAAAATAAAATAAAATAAAAAATTCACTTTTATTTTATCTTAAATCTCTTTTTCATGATAATCACAGTTGTGATTAATGTATTCCCAGTTATTTCTGTCATGATACGTTCATGAGATCCAGACAGAATATGTGTATTTTCCTCTTTATAACACCACCACAGGGATTGTACCACATACACCCCAGTCATTTTATGAATATTTAATGAGTCAACAAAGGGAGCAATGGAGAAAGGTGAGGTAGTAATGGCAGTGATAGAACTGTTTCTTAAATGTCCTGTGGTTATTTCATTTATTTTTGTGATACAGTTGCATTGATACTGTTTTTCTCCTCTCATAAAATGAAATGAAATAATAAGACAAGCTTAACATAGTATTCCAGTAAAAAATACTTCAACTAAAATATAATTGAGTAAGTATAACATAAAATTTACTTATATAGATCATAGAAATTTAGTTTTATCTCCAAGGGCAATTTCTTAATCTCTTTGGAAATTTGATTATTTTTATCAAAAGAAGTAAAGAAAAGGACTTCTGCAGAGGCCAATTTAATTACTTTTAACACTTGTTGTATTTATAGCTTTGCCACCCGCTCTATGATTTGGGGCAAGTTAATTAAATTCTCTGTGACCAAGCCCTTGCACACAAAATGGAGGAAGAATAGAACCTACCTCATAGAGTTTTTAAGAGGATAAAATCATTCAATATATATAGAATTCTTAGAACATTATAATTGTTAGTTTAAAAAGAAGAGAGTGCTGAACACTATTTGACACTTACCTCTTCCATTCCTCCGAGATAACACTTGTACCACCAAGGAACCCATGTAACTTGTCATTCATTTTACTTCTCTATTTAGTAGAAATACATATTAAATGAGTTAGCATTTACTTTTTAATAACTGATTTTCTCATGGTAGTTTCAACATTGCATATATATAATTTGTTTTAAAATATATGAAACTCAAAACTCAGCCAAAGTTTGCCCTTTTTGTATTGTATATAAAATTATATGAAATCATCTGGTTTGCTTTATTGGCTAGTACAGAAAATACGAAACCTGATTCCTTATAGTGGGAATAATTTTGTCCCTTCATGAGTTGTCATTAACAGTTTGATTTACCAAATAGCAACCTTTATAGATGGAAAACTTCCTCCTGTGGTATCTAAAAATCACACTGTATTGTGGAAGATTCTGAAACAACAGCTGTACTAGTCAGCAGGACATATCCAAAATGTTAATTCAAGAAAGCCTAATGAAAGTTTAATGTAAGGTCTATTTACAAAGATGGAGATAGGAGGAGAGGATCCAACCAGGATGGTGAAGCATCCTGGCACCAGCCAATGCTGGATGCCTTTATGACCTATCCACCGAAAGGAGCATTTCAATGTAGGAAAAGGAGCATTTCAATGTAGGAAAAATAGCACCTGGCTTGAGAGGCAGCTGTGGGAGCTTGATAGTAAAAATCAGCCTGTCAACAAGAAGAGGAGGGATCCTCTGTGTCCCTGTCTATGTTCCCCCACTCCCTTCCCCACTCCCCTTCTTCTCCTCCCCATCTTCCCTTCTCCCTCTTCTTGTCTTTCTAACCCACCGGTTCTCTGCTGCTGCCTCTGTTGGCCAACCCAAAACCGAAGATGGAGTAGTAGGGATCTGGGGGAATGATGCAGCTCATGGAAGGCAACCTCCTGCAGCCCAGAGCAAGGTGTCGAAGGAATCTGTTGGGAAATGGAGATTAGTCAGCCCAACAGCCTTCTGGACAATTCTGTGATTTTAAGATACCCTTATATTAAGTGACTTCAGTTATTTTTCAGCTTACCATGAAATGTGTATAATCAAAGTGAGTAGAGAATATATCCACATTTATTTGTCACTTAATTTGTATAGCTCACCTTTTATGATTTAAAATAACACAGGGATAACTTTATTATCTGGTTAAGCTAAAACTACTTGCAAATGAAATTCAATTTTTTCCTAGTTATATTAATATTTTAAACATACTTGCTATAGTACACTGCAGGTTACTATTACCTTACTGTGTTATTTTTCTCTTATGTGCATAAGCGTTTACTTCCCTGGTCTTCTGGTATTAATATAGTAGTCATATTTACTACAGGAGCTTATGCTATCTTTACACTGCTCCTTATTGTTCCGGCTTACAGACATTTTCATTATTGATTGAGACTCAGGACTATCAATGTTTAGGTCCACAAGAGATTAGGAGGCAAGTAGCAAATGCCTGCACATTTTCATGGTTATCTTGCACAATTCTAATGGCACTATCACACCATCAAATTCACACAATTTTTGGTGGGGATTCCATAGCAAAGACAATTTCATATCATAAAAATATAGAATTCAATAAAAGGAACACTGTTATCAAATAATGATTTATTTATCATGTAATACATAATAATCTATTTTTGAATGGATATACATGTATATATTCAATCTGAATTTTTTTAAATTAAAATTCAATGGTTAGTAAAGTTACATAGGTTTCAGGGGTATAATTCTATAATAAATCATCTATATATCATGTTGTGTGTTCACCACACAGAGTCAGTTCTCCTTCCATCACCATATATTTGATACTCTTTACTCTCATCTACCACCCCTTTCCCCTCTTACCCTCTGGTAACCCCTAAACTATTGTCTGTGTCTATGAGTTTTCATTTCTTCATTTGTTTGTCTTGTTCCTTTGTTGCTTTCAGTTTTATATACCACTTAGTGAAATCATATGGTCCTCGACTTTTTCTGTCTGACATATTTCACTTAGCATGATAATCTCAAGATCCATCCATGTTGTCACAATGGCAGTATTTCATCTTTTCTTATTGCAGAATAATATTCCACTGTGTATATATGCCACATCTTCTTTATCAAATCATCTATCGAAGGACACTTTGATTTTTTTTTTAAGAAAAAAGATTATAGCCTAAACTTACATGATGGTGGTAAATGCCAAGGGTTAGCTGTTTAGTCTGCAATGCTTAAACGTTTTGGTCTCAGAACCCTTTTAGACTCCTAAAAATTATTGAAGAGACCCCAAGTGTTTTTGTTTATGTAGATTGAATCTACCAATTTTTGTGTGTGTGTGTGTGTGTGTTAGAAATTAAAACTGAGAAAAAATTGGGCTGGCTGAGTGGCTCAGTTGGTTAAGAACTCACTCAAAAGTGCAAGCTCTGAGCAACAGCATCGCCAGTTTAATTCCCAGCCTGAGCTGAGCTGCTGCTGAGCAGCCAACAGGTGGCAGGATGGCTCAGCTAAAATAAATAAATAAATAAATAAAATAAAACCTGCAAAAAATTTAAACTATTTCTTAATTTATTTTAAAAAGATAATAAGCTTTCATATTAACACCTATAACATATTTTATGGAAAAGAGTTCACGAAACAAAAACAGAATAACTTCACGAGAACAGTCTTATTCTTTTATATTTTTGCAAATCCTTTTAATATCTGGCTTGATAAAAGGCACTGGACTCTAATATGTATTACATGTCTCCATTCTATCTGTTGCAGTGTACTCTTTTTGTTGACGTGTGTGAAGAAAATCTGGCCTCACACATAGGATGGAGTTGGAAAATACAGAACCTTATTGACCTACTGAAAGGGTTTTGAGGACCCAAGGGTCCTGAGACCACACTTTTTGAGCTTTAGGTCATCTCTGTCAGTAGAGATAGTCAGTGAAAAACAATGGATGATTCCTCTGAACCTGACCTTCTGGCTACTGGTTCAGAAAGAACAACAATGTAGGAAATGTATGTGTGTTGTATCACTTAATAATCTCACTGCACCATGCTTGCTATAAATAAGACGGGTATGATAATGCCCAGGATTTAGGTCCTAAGCTGGAGACACACAAACAGCCACATCTAAAACCCCAATTAATGTGGGGAGGAGCAGGGATTTGAATAATGTCTACTTGGTTTGCAAGGCCAAGCTCTTCCCACTGTATCATCCTAAGGGTAAATCTGTTCATGAACAGCGTTGACTGGTGGGAATTGAGGAGAGAATAGCTTCCGCTGTTTTAACTTTCATATATGACTTTTCTTATATAGTATTTTTAGAGTTACATTGCCTGTATGTTTTTATCTTTTATTGTTGTTGTGTGTTGTAGTTTTCTGAATATTATTTTCAAAAGAATACTTAAGCTACTATTTGGATAATAATAGATTTGTCTTTGGTGAGCACAAATCTATTTTTACTCTTAGTTTTTAATATTCCTCAATATACTTTATTTTTTTGGATGTATCATATGCATAAAGAAGGTAGAAATGAGCTTTTCTTCCACCTTATCGACTAGCAGTATTTTCATGAATATCTCTTTCTTTTCACCTTCCTGATCTCCCACAGGTTCGAGCTTTCAAAATCCTGACTCTTCCTAATACCTGGCCTTGGAAGATACTTTTCTCTGTGCAAAAGACTGGGTAACTCCACTTTCCATGGGCGTGAAAATAGTGACCCTCTATTTGAGGAGTTAGAATCCATGGTCATATTCCTTAGCTTAATTCAGTGACACTTTCCCTCAAAATATCTTCCTTTGTGATTGGTTCCATAAGCTTTCAGTGCCACTACTAGATATCCATCCTTGACAATCGGAGTAATTTTCCATTAAAATACAGATGTCCGTGAGGTTAGGTTTCAAGGACTTAATAATTATTGGTCATACTTTACTGTTATGGATTTAGAGATATCATCAAACTTTTTGACTTAACTTTCTTTTCCTACATCCTTGGTATGCAACTTTTATCCCTAAAATTACAAGATGACTGCTTGGCATTCACATTTCCCATTCTCATTCCAGGCAATGAAAAAGTCAAATTTTAAAAGCCTTCCCTTGAGAAGGTGTACCTTTTATTTGCACCATACATCCATTCATATCACTTCCCAGGAACATAATATAGCCACGCCTCACTGGAAAGTAGCAAGGAGAAATGAGCATTCATTTTTTAGTTCCTCTGGTGGAGAAAGACAAGGGAGAAAGTGGTTGAATGGGCAATCCCTTGTTTTAAAATTTAATAACATTCATTCATTCTTACATATTTATTGAATGTCTACTATGTTTAGGCATGAAAAATATCCTCCTTATTATAAAGCCTATATTGTAGTTGTGTGAGAACACTGTTAAACAAACTAGTAAAATGGTCATAATGGAGACTAACAATTCTTGTTACTGTGGAAAAGAGAAGCATAAAAATGGGATCGAAATACCAAGAGGAAGGATGCCATTTTAAAGACTTATAATGAGGGTAAATCTCCATAAACAGAAAACATCTGAATAGAGACTTGGAAGTGTTGGAAGATAAACCCATTTTCATTCCTGAGGTAAGAATGTTTCAGTTAAAGGAAATGCTAAATCAGACTTCTGAGGCAGAGGGTCCATGGTAAGTGGAATGGTCAGCTTGGGATGGAGATGGGCAGGGAAGAGTGAGATGGAGGTATGGTGCTGGGAGACATTAGGGGAAGATGGAGTAGGGCTGTTTAGGCCATTGTTGGAAGCCTGGCCTTTCCAGTGCCATGGTAAATCAACGGCGTTGGGGGAGTTTCAAAAGAATTTCTGCTGTACTGTGCTATATAACATTAAACAAGTTATTTGAAATAATTTACATGCCCCCAGGTACTGTTATCTAATTGTTTCATTTAGTATTCATAATAAAATATGAAATAAGGTAGGTATCCTCATTCCCTCCTTTTTGAGCGAGGAGGTAAAGATCAGGAAACCTATGCTACTCATAAAAAATTAAACAGCTCATTAATAGCAGAACTGAGACACAGAGCCAAATGCTGTGTCCTGATATAGAGGTTTCTGATCTAGAGGTATTTCCCCTATACCCCGATTCAATATATGTATTTTTTCAATTTGGACAATGTCATTCTACCTTAACTTTTACTGTTTTGGAAGTAAGTAAATTATCATTTTATTTCTTGACTCATATATTTGTTAAAAGATAAACTGAGGCATATTGAAACTTTTAGGTTTATTAGAGCAAAAATTGATTCTAACCAGACAGCACCAAATCAGAAGTGCCTACTAGTGCTTTACAGACAGGAGCTTGGGAGAGAGTTTTGTAGAGCAAAGGCAGAAGCAAAATAAGGAGATTACTGATTGGCTGTAGCTTAAAACCTAGTTGGCTCTTTGTGATTGGTTGTCCTTCAGTTTCACTTTTGTAACCTTGAGGCATTTCCAGGCCTAGAGTTGGGTTTGCTTACGTAGGCCACCAAGGCTTTAGAACCACCACATCTAATGGTCTCCTTGTTTAATTCATTTATAATTTGAAAGTTTTGTCTTCTGGAAATTGTTATGCACTGAATTAGCAGCCATTGAGGCTGATGGAAATTTGTTGAGCATCAACTTTATTTTTTTCTTTTCATTTTTTTTCATTAAAGTTCATTGGGGTGACAATTGTTAGTAAAGTTAAAGTTAAAGAAACATAGGTTTCAGGTGTACAATTCTGTAATACATCATCTATATATCACATTGTGTGTTCACCACCTAGAGTCAGTTCTCCTACCATCATCATATATTTGATCGGTTTTACCCTCTGGTAACCACTAAACTATTGTCTGTGTCTATGAGTTCTTGTTTCTTCATTTCTTTGTCTTGTTCCTTCGCAGACATCAGAAAAGATGAAATAGTGCCATTTCTTTATATGTATATCCATTCTGCATGAGTAAAAAGAACAGTTTCTCCATAGTCTCATGAGTTCATTAGAAAATTGCATTAACAATCCTGTCTAAACCAGCTAGATAAAAAGCATTCTCTTCTTCCTTATACTCATAGCTTCTGACTTCAGAATATAAGAAGTTGGCTTCATAATAGACCCTCAATTCTGGGCCCTACTCTCAAGTGGGAAATATTTGCCAATCACATGGAACACTTTGCTAAGTGCCAACATCCTTGCACAACTGGTAATTTTGATTCCATCCCTTTTATTTCTGTCTCACTATGTTTGGTGAAATGGCTGCTTTAACATTAGACTTATTTTCCCTCACAACTTTCAAAAGATGTTGTGATTAAATATCTAATGAGTTTAAAGACTGGGTTTAAAAAAAAATCTTACCTGTTATGAAAGTTATGTATGATTATTACCAATCATTTGAAATACTTGAAAATATTAAGATAAAAATTTCTCCCATCACCATTAAATTATTGCACTGGAATGCTCATATAAGGAATATACACACAAACACACACATATTTGAAATATATTTCAGTATATCTTAATTAGCAGTTCAGTTTGTTTTTTTCTCCACCAAGTAATGTTTCATAAATATTTCCCTGAAGCAATTTATTAGTTTTAAAACCATGATTTTTAAATATTGGTATAATATCCCGTCCTTTGGCTGTATGGTGATTTAATTAAGTATAGTATTATCAAGAAGTTTAGAAAGATATTAGTAGAATGAAAAATATTTTGAATACTGTATCTTCATCCCCAAATTACCTTTCGATAAAGTTTGTTAACTACCCTTCCTCTCAAATGAAGTCTATGAGAATCCTTTTCTCACTATATCCTTGCCTCTGGTGTTGAATATTGTCATTTCAGCTGGCTTTGATCCTCATGTCTGATGGCTGCAGAAAAGCTGCTCCCGTTTTAAAATCTTATTTGTATTCTGGGAAGTTAGAAGCAGGGTAAAAATAAAACACATGTATTAGCTAACGCTGCCCACAGAATATATATATTTTTTCCAGTAGATATCTAATCATACCAAACAGAATCCTATGTCTGTTCAAAAAGAAAAGAGGAGACAGGGTGTTAAGATGGCAATGAGCAATTTGTGCTGTGGGGGGTCAGCATTGGATAGTGACCAAACAAAATTCAAATTTCAGCACTGGCACTCACCAGCTGTCTTTTTGTGCAAGTGACTTCATCTCTCTAATCGCAGCTCTTCATCCATCAAATGGGGCAAATAATAGTACTACAATCACATAATTTTAAAGAGAATTAAGCAAATTATTGTAAAACATGGTTGATCATGTGTCTAACATTTTGCAGGCATTCATTAAATTTAGCAATTATAGTAAAAGCTATTATTTCTATGGTCATGAGATTTTTAGATGAAATGATGTTTTAAAAATAGGAATATGAATATTTTATACATTTTATATTTTGTCACTATCATTAGAAATAGTCATCATATCTTCTAAATGGTTATAGGGGGAAATATAGGAAGATATGGACTTTTGTATATTTCTTTATAAATTGTCAATTCTAAATTTTTTAGGTTTTCTACATTTGGGTTGTCGGAAAAGTCATGACGTATTTTGTCTGTGTTTTTCAAAGGTCATTTATTTATATAAAGAACAAAGATCAATCAATGATATATTTCCTGTTTTGTTTGGTAACCTTTTGCCATCTTTCAGTGAGCTTCATAATTTCTTGTTCATGGAAGGACCTGTCTTTATTTGTGAAAAACTGAACAAGGTGCTGATTTACAGCCTCATCTGAATTGAACATTATACCATGAAGGAGTTTTGAAGAGAGCGAGACAAGTGGAAGTCTGATGGCACAAGGTCAGGCGAGTATGGTGCATGTGGCAACACATCCCATCCAAGCTCCAGTAATTTTTGACGGGTGATCAAACACGTGTGGTCTCGTGTTGTTGTGATGGAACACAACTCCTTTACAATTAACAAGCTCTGGACATTTCTGGATGATGGATTTGTTCAAACTGTCCAATTGCCAACAGCACACATTCAAATTGATTGTTTGGTTCCTTGGTAGGAGCTCGAAAAGCACTACACCTTTAAAATCCCACCACACTGAGAGCATAACCTTCTTCTGATGAATGTCTGCTTTTGATGTTGTGAGGCGAATCATTACGTCTGGACCAAGACCATTTGCACACCACATTGCTGTCAACAATCCACTTGTCATAACCAGTTATCAGTCGCTTCAAAAAAGGATCGTTTTCCTCACGTTTAATGAGCATATTGCAGATGTTTATACGCGCTGTCAAATGAACTTCTTTGAGTTCATGCAGAACCCAAATATTGAGCTTGCTTACGTATCCCAGCTTCTTCAAGTGATTATGAATGTTTGAATGATGAATGTTCAAAGTTTCTGCAACCTCTCGTGTCATGTAACATGGGTTTGACTCTTTTCAATGCCTTTATTTTGTTGTCTAAAACTTCAGTGGGCCCCCCTGACTGAGGAGCATCATTGAGATCAAAATCACCAGCACAGAATTTTGTGAACCATCATTGGCACTGACGTTCTTGTAGAGCATTGTCACCATAAACTTTTTGCAACTTTTCACAAGCGTTCTTCCCTTTATGGAGTAAAAGAGTAAAATATGGCAAAAATGCAGTTTGGTCTTCCATATTCAACTGGTTGTAAAATCTCCAAAGCTCAATCAAATCGCTCAATTTTTTTTTTTTTAGAATAAAGCTGGAACTGTGATCTGTCAAAAACCATAGCAATAACATAGATGCAAATGAGTCTAGTACTTCCATAAATGAACTAGTGCCATCTGTCTCAAACATGCATCGTGACTTTTCCGACAACCCAATATTTAGTCTTAACATCTTATCTTTCCTTTCTTCTAAATTTATAGCTTAATTTTCTCTATAATGTATTATTATTTTTTCCCAAATAATATTATGACATAATGAGGTAGATTAACCTCTTGTCTTGCTTCTACATTTATGAGAATGTCACTATATTTTGTCATTAGATAAAATATTTAGTGTTAGTTTAAGATAGACATTTTTCATTATCTTAAAATCATATTTAATCACTTGAATTAGGAACAAGTGTTTAAGAGTTCCTTTCTTAATTATTATTTTCTTAATATCACTTGATGCATTTGTTTTATGTATTATATTTTTATATCATTTCACATCAGATGAATCTTTCAATCCTAAAATAAATACTACTTTGGCTTGTGTTCTTTAATCTATTCTATCTCTTATGTGTGATTTACTAGTCCTTTTAGAAGATGTGCTACTCTTTAAAACATCTGTAATGATATTATTGAACATGCAGTGAGTGCTCACCATGTAGCTGGCACAAAATACACATCATTTCATTTACTCCTCAGAATGTTTTTACTATGAAAGTACTCTAAGTACCTCTATGAGCAGATGCTTAAAGTGAGGCTTTGACAAGTTAGATAATTTGATCATAGTCATCACTAGCAAATGGTACAATTAAGATTTTCTCCAAATCTTCTTCACTCCAAAACTCATGCTTACAAGTACTGTGCTACATTTTATTCATTAAAAAAGTAGCTCTATATATAATTAGAAGGCATATTTATTCAGTATTGTGTTGCAAAGATATAGACCTTGATGATCCTTTGGGATGCAGCATCAGAATACTCAGTATTTGCTTAATTGTATGTTCCACTTTTTTTGTGGATAAATATGTAATGTAAAATGTGTAACTAATTGAACTTTATTTTTTTAAGTTCAGGAACAAGAGATTTTAGAGCTATGAATATACCTTTAAATAACTCTTTGTCTACATCCAAGAATTTTAACATGTGTTAATTTCATTATCATATTCTCTTTGATTTGAGAAAAATTGAGAGAAGGAAAAATGTTTTTTACTTTCAATTGGTTCAGAATTTTTCAGTTTTTTTTTTTTTACCTTTTATTTATTCTTATATTACACTGTACTCAGGTAGTATAATCTATATGTTTTATTATGTGGTGAATTCAGTTTTAATTTGTGACTAAATTTGCAAAAGATAGTTGACCAGTACATTCTATGAAAAAAATCATAGTTGTTACTGTACTTTCAATAAAGCTCAAAGAGAGACTTAAATTCCAAATTAAGCAACCAAAATAAAATGCAAAATTAAGTGAAGGAATATAGAATTAAAGCACTAATTAATATAAGCAGATATTCATAAGTTAGGATCAGATAGTATTGATTTAATTAATGGGTTGATGCCATCTTCCTTCTTTGAGAAATTCAATAAAATAGATTCAAATCTGACAAAAACAAGAGGAGAAAAAGAAAAATCCAACCATAAAATTGGCAAAATTATGCCACATGGTAAGCATATCCATTATGAGATAACTTAAGGATATAACAATAATGTTTAGAAAATGGCACTAAATAATTTGAATATTTTTATAAATAAATACATTTTAAAAGTTTTAAATTGTAAAACCTAATGTAAGAAGAAACAGTTAATTAGAATAAAACAAAATAGAACGAATTTTTATGGTAACCAAAATTCTAGATGTAAACATCAGATTGGGCCTGGATATATTTTGTGAATAAATTCTATAAAACTGAAAATATCCACAATAATTATGTTAAAAGAAAAGCTTCTGAATTCACTTTATGAAGCTAGCATGCTTCTGTTGGGGAGGTTCGTCCCGAACACTTGCCCGCTGGTTTGACCCACTAGCTAGGTAGACCAAGCAATTGCAGATTCTCCACTCCCTCCTCTGTCTGGAATGTGCACTCTGCTTACCCTCCCTGAGCTAGAAGCTGCCCAAGGTCATGCCTTGAGACAGAAATGTGGTGTTCAGACTATGTGGACTGTGAATAAGCCATATCAAGGACCCCTGTGTGTGTGACTGAACCCAGTTAGGGTTCAAGGAGTTTGAATTGTATGCTAATATGAAAAACTATTAGGATGTTCTAAGCAAGAAGATATCTAATTTAATTTAAAAACATTATTGTGTGGATAATATATTACTAGGGGTTACATTAGAATCAGAGAAGCCATTAAGAAATGATGGTGTTTTGGACTAAGGTGATATAAGAGAAACAGAATGAAATTTCTTGAAAGTGAAGTCTGAGACCACCTTGATTTTTTAATGGGAGGCCTCTTTTTATGTTACCGTCATTTGTTTTTAGTTTTTGGTTATTTTTATTTGTAGAATTTTTCTTTCCAGATACTTTTATGGCATTGGGCAGTATAATACTTGGCTTGAATGTTTGATGAAAAAATCAGAATATCTATCAAATTGGGTAGAACTACAATGGGCACAATAACTTGGACGTTTGAAAGGCTGAGGAACTCAATAAGAAAGGGAAGTGAGTGTTTGTGCCACAAGGAAAAGACCTTGATTCTCTGATGGGAATATCAGGTTTCTAGATCTTAAAATAGCTGTATATATGTGTGTAAGAAGTGCATGACAAAACTGTTTCATTGATTATCTATGTGGACTGCAAAATAAGGTGATGGAAGTGACAAATTAGAAGGAATGTGAAACTACGCACCCATGAAAATGAGAACAGATATTTAGCTTCTTGAAAATGCCCACTCTATAAGTATATATTTAGTATGTACCATTTAAAAATCATTCTGCAAGAGATTATGAAATAAATACTTTTTTAAAATGAGATGCATTAAATTTAATTAAATTGAGAAAAATTTTAGAGTAAGGAATAGCTAATGCAAGAAGAGAGATGTGTCAATTAGAATTGATTGAATGAGAAGAACAGAATGCCAACCTTGATGTGGCAGTGGTGAGCAGGTATCACAAGATGCTTTTGGTCCTTTTGAAATACAGTGTAAGAAAATGTCAAAGA
>NW_017732544.1:218920-221401 GCF_001890085.2 Hipposideros armiger
AAGGAAGGAAGGAAGGAAGGAAGGAAGAAAGAAAGAAATCAACAATCCTGTAAAAGCTACAATAGTTAGTACATTTATTTAGATTTTTCTTCTTTTAATAAAAGGAAAGATTATTCAGGTCCTGCATCACCAGGAGACAAGTAACACTGTGATCGAAATTAGAATTTTTAAAATTTGGTTCAGCCTAGTTCTTGAGGCACACGTTTGTATTGATGCACAGTATAAACGAATTACTCTCAGGCCCTTGCAGATGAGTATGCAATAATTATAGCATAATGAGATAATGAAGAGACTCTGTCAGGCTTTTTTAGGCAGAGAAGCTTGAGGATACAAATATTTGAAAACAGAGAATACCAATTAGTTTTCATGCTGCCCTGTTAGGAGGACAGAGAGTTACAGTTTGTCAATTCTGCAGTGAAATGAAGGCAGGAGGGAAACAAAATGCTGTTTACATCATGGTGCTTGTGTTAAACAAGTCATGGCCATTAGATGCTGGAAACAACAGAGTAATTAAAAATCAGATTTCCTTGCCAGCAACAGCCACCTCTGAACTACTGTGACACAAGTGATATGTAGGATGATATTGCTGCATGATTTCTATATTCTCTCTGTTTGCTTGAAATTAGAATCCCAAAATTGATATTATGAGTACTTATGTAAAAAATATCTTAGCATCAATTTAGATTAATGACCATTATATTTATTTCCTAGCTGTTTAATCTCTACCAGGCCTGGAAGGGTCAATTAAACTGTATTTAAATTTATTCTGCATAGTAGGTGTCCAGTAAAATGAACATTTATAAGTAGCTGTGCTCTAAGGTTAATTTGTTCTGTAAAATTACCCATATTTCTCCAGAGTATTCATTAGTGGAATAAAATAGAGAACTAATCTAGATGCTGAAGGATTATCTTTATTGCCATACGGATATCTTTGATAAAATTCCAATTGGGGTTACCTCCCGGGCTCTGAATAAACAAAGTACAATATGACAAGTCTCAGCTCTCACATATATCTTGCAAAAAGCACTGATGAAATTGCTGATAATTGCAGGCCAATCAGAACATTAGTAAGCTACTTGCTGCAGTAATTTATTGAATCGTTTTCCAATGACATTTTGATGCTCAACAAATAACTCTAGAAAGTGTTATTAAGACATAAATTAAGCCTGAAATTCTGTAACACTGAGCACATTTCAACAATTAAGATACATTTCCAAGCATCTTTTGGCCTTTTGAGACCGAGCATCACATAAAAGTTGATAGTTCCTATAAGAAAAAAGTGCATTACATTTTTAACACATGCACAGACACACAGAGAAATAAAAGAAAAATTTAAAGTACCTTAATATCTAACCCCTTTTGAAAATAGACATACCGTAAATTTTCCTATAATTTCCTATGTTTTTAATTTTTGCTGTTTATATTTTTATTAGTTGTATTACAAAACACTCAAGCTGTAGCGATGTATACTCTCCCTTCTTCAAATTAGTAGGTGATAGTTTTGCTGTGAATGTTTCCACTTCCTGTTCTACTCCTTGTCTTGTCTACACTGTGTATCCATAGATTTACATTTTTTTTGGCTCAAATTAGATTAAGCCATGTGGTTTTATTTCTGTAATTTAATTGTTTTAACTTAAAATTTCTCTTTGGAGGAATTTCTTGAAGGAGACTAGGTGAATCACAGAATGGAAAACATTGCTGGACACCCACCTTGGGGCCGCTCTTTTGATAATATCAACAGCAGGACTTTGTTGGCTATTGATGCACTGACTAATGGGACACCTCTTAATTTTTCTATGCTATGTAAATTTTAAAACAGTGGTGATATTATAAAACATAAATATTTATAGACTATCTTTTTGGTTCAATATTTACTAGCATTTCACCATACAAGTATTACACTCTAATTTTAAAGGTTTCATGTTGGTCCATGGTATGTAGTCCCCATAATTTATAATACTTAACTATTACATGATTATATCATTCTATCTTTAATTTTCAGAGATTTATTTTTTCTGCTAATAAATAATCCTGTGATTAATATCACTGAGCACAGATCTGTTTTCCCAGTTGATTTCCATCTTTTAGTATAGATTCCTATAAGTAAAATTATATTTTAAAACTGTTAACACTTTCAGATCATTTGTAGCTTTTCATTTAAATTGGGGCAAAAGAGAGACCCCTTTGCTTTAAAGTCTCAAAATGATATCAAGAGTGTTACTGGTTGCTTAATGAAATGAAAGCCTCTGAAACGATTTGTTTCCAATGCTCCAGCTGATAAGATTTTCATGATTACTGTCCATTAATGCTGATTTTCTCTCTTGGCTCCCAAATATATTATGTGCATGGAGTGCTCTATCTCTGTACACACTGATAATTACATATTCTTTAGAAGCTCTGTTTATTTAGGATTCCTATGCCTGTTCAACTACACTGAAAGAAGAGCTATCTCTAAAATATCTGGAAATTAAATCAGCAATC
>NW_017732544.1:223516-224675 GCF_001890085.2 Hipposideros armiger
CAGTGGTTAGTAAAGTTACATAGGTTTCAGGTGTACAATTCTGTAATACATCATCTATATATCACATTGTGTGTTCACCACCCAGAGTCAGTTCTGTTCCATCACCATATATTTGATCCCCTTTACCCTCTTCTACCACCCCCTTCCCCCTTACACTCTGGCAACCACTAAGCTATTGTCCGTGTCTTAGAGTTTTTGTTTCTTTCTTTCTTTGTCTTGTTCCTTGGTTGTTTTCAGTTTTATATCCCACATATCAGTGAAATCATATGGTTGTCAACTTTTCCTGTCTAACTTATTTCGCTTAGCATAATAATCTCAAGACCCATCCATGTTGTTGCAAATGGCAGTATTTCATCTTTTCTTATGGCAGAATAGTATTTCATTGTGTATATATACCACATCTTCTTTACACAATCATCTATCAAAGGACACTTTGGTTGTTTCCATGTCTTGGCCACTGTAAGTAAAGCTGCAGTGAACATCGGAGCACATATATCTTTACAGATAAATGTTTTCAGATTTTTTTGGGTAGATTCCCAGGAGAGAGATTGCTGGATCATATGGTAACTCTATTCTTAATTTTTTGAGGAGCTTCCACACTGCCTTTATTAGTGGCTGCACCAATTTGCATTCTCACCAACATTTCTAATCCTGTAGTAGTGTTTAGAAAAACTGTGGTTTAAGAATTCCAAGTAGGATTTAATGGAGACTTTCAAGTTCTCTGAACTTTATATGTAAAGTTGTAGCTTCATATCTAGTCATTTAAACATTTATGCTTCAGAAAGAGTCCTTTGATCTCATTATCCTGATACGATACATTCTCTTATAAATCATTGAAGTTGGTTCATCGCTCTTTTCTTATTGTGCAAAGAGGAACTCAAGGGAAGAAAGAGTGAGGGTGGTGTATGAGAGAGAAGGGCAGGCAAACTGGACAGAAGTCCAACAATCCAGACAGAGCAAACTAGCTCCATTTTTATGTGTAAGTTGACATTTGAAATCAGAATTTCCTATGAATGAAGAAATGTTCTTGTATCAAAATTGCTTTAAAGCCACTGTTTTAAACCAGTGGTCCCATCCTGTGCACTAGAGCCCCTAGGAGCAAGAGCTTATTTCTAGGAAGTTTAAATCCATGTCCACACTACAGATTGCCTCAAAACTA
>NW_017732544.1:224811-225660 GCF_001890085.2 Hipposideros armiger
TGTGTATCTTCTATCACTACCATTGGTGCTTTGAATAGTTTATTTTTTCTCATGTCCTTAAAGACATGAATCCATTTTTGCCCCCTTTTACTAGTGTTTTAAAAGGGGAGAGGGGTGAGGTAGGTGGGTATAAGATGTGACTTTTAGCTATAGCACTTTCCAGAGAATTTGTATCTTGATATGTTATGCAGATTTGTGACAGTTAGTAAATGACACATTAATGCGTTTCTGCTGAGATGGTTAACTTATGTAGAAGCCTTTGTAAAATATGTTGGCATTATGCAAAATTAACCTTAACTGTGTTTGTAGCACTTGAAATGGTAACTTTTATAAACTCCCCTGAAGAAAACAATTACAATTTTGAAAAATAAAATGTGTTCTGTTATGACCAACACAGGTTTATAATAGAGATCATGTGAAAATTACCTAAATACCTAACTTATACTTGAATACTTACTGTTTTAATAAAATATTATGAAGTGTTTTAATATAATTTTTAAAACATGGCATAATAGTATGAAAATAATACTTATGTTATATGAAATTAAGAAAGCAAAATTGCATGGGTGGTATGATCATAGCTGTGAAGATATTGGGTAAGATTAGAAGAGAAAGCAACAACATGCAATAATGTCTTTATGTAGGCATTATTAAAATGAGTGATTTCATTTCTCTTAAATCCTCCCTAGAAGAAATGCAGGTTAAAATATGTATTGTTAGACATTTTGATAAGTTAGGAAGAATCAGGGCTTTAATGTTAGGTTTGGGTTTCAACCTGGCTTTTTACTTCAAACACTCGGACTTTGAGTAATTTTTTTACTTAGTGTTAATTTAGTCATCTAAAAATGC
>NW_017732544.1:231750-234109 GCF_001890085.2 Hipposideros armiger
CAGAACGAAGCTGCTGACCCGTGCCTTCAGAACAGGAAGACCCTAAGTCAGGATATTCAAAGATAACTAGCTCAGCCTCCTGTGTACCCCGAAATCAAATTCCCCTCTAATTTTATTTGCATTTTTCCTCTTGGCACTTTAACATGGTGGCCTTCCTCAGACGGTCTGCATATTTTTTGGCCTGGCTTTGTTGTCCCCCAAACACACGTTGAAGTTTCTTTTAGTTCCGCATTCGGAAGCCAGGCCAACTCTTTGGACTGACTGACAATAACACACCCTGTGCCAGGCTCTCAGGACCCCTCTTGTCCAAGGAAAGACTTCAGGGACTAAATACTTGCAAAGTGATCAAGAGGTTGCTTCTTGGAAAATCTAAGAACAAATCATGCCACCTGCACCTCCCTCATCTCCTTTGTTAATAAGGTGGTAGAATGCCATTGACCAGTGCTCCATAGCCTTTTTAATTCAGGTAAAAATGACAGGGGTTGTGGAGCTATGCCAGAAGAAACCTAAACTGAGCTGACCAGCATCTAGCACAGATAAGTTCCTTTGGGGCACGTTGAAAGTCCACAGAAAACAATTTGGGAACCTCTGCCAACAGAACCTGCAGTTCAACAAGGAGCTTCCACCATGTTAGTTATACAACAGATTGTTAGAATTAACTAGCATATTCAAAGTGTTTTGAGTGAATGCTATAAGGCTATGCTTTAAAACTTTTTAACTTTGACCTGACCTTTTTCATGTGTATGAACACACTCGTAAAATTCGTATTGAAGAAAATAGATCTTTTGAGAGAATTTGGAGGAGAGGGTGAGGTGGTCTCACAAAACAAAACAAAACAAAACAAAACAAAACAAAACCTCTATGATTAAACTTCAAAAATAATTTGCACTGAGAATAAAGCAAGTGTAAATTATGCCATTCAGTATACATTTGCTAATCACTAGACTGGCAAATTCACTGCCTCGTGGTATTTGCATGCTAATGAGAAAGAGTAGAAAATGTTCAAATAAACAAGATAACACACAGAAAATACCAAGTAATGATAACTACTGTGCACATTTATATTTCTCAGAAATTGTTTTATGAAGTTGAAAACATTTTCTATTTTCAATATTAATAATGCTTCATTAGTCATTTTTGTCTTTGCTTTTAATTTTGATCCTTTTAGTGGTACATCATCAACTGCTAAATGAGTTAATTTGACTTTATTTGATAATACTTGGAATGAGACATTTTATTTCAGTCTTATTTTCAATACAGTTCTTTTTTGTTCTGTTTTTTCTGAAAGATATTTTCTATTCTTTTCATTTTTCTTTTCTCTTTTATTTTTTTATTTTTATTTTTATTTTGTTAAGATTAGTTTTAGGTGTTAAAGTCCTGTTCCTTGAATCTATTTGCTAGGTACAACAGTCTTATCTTTTGCATAGCTAATTCAGATAAGCAAAAAACCAATTTCCAGATTTTCCCTGGAAAAACTTTGAATTGACCCTTGAAAAATACATTTAATTTTATAAGTTCCAGCTTTCTTGTGCATGTGAGAAGAGNGGACTCCCTCTTTTTGCAGTCCCCACTCATAGTATGGTGGTTTTATTCCAGGGATGACAAGCCAAGAACACTGGAAATCTTTCTGATTTGTAGTGAAACACTTTTCTATTTAAATATTTATGCATCCGTTCAGCAAATATTTATTGCGCGCCCATGACTCATGTATCCTTTCATTCAGCAAATATTTATTGATCACCTACCATGTTCTAAGTGTTGTGCTAGGCATAAAGAGAAGGCAATAAAAAACAGACATCATCTCTGCCACTATGGAGTTTAAAACATAGTGAGGAAGAGAGACATTGAAGAAGTATCTAGTTATAGAATAAGAATGATGAAGTTTAGTGCCCTGCATGGAAGTATAATGCACTAAACAAATGGAGTTCTGTTTTTTGTTTGTTTGTTTTCAAGGATATTATTCCAAAGAACCTGAAAGAAGTAGATGAAAGTGAAGAGAGCTCACAAATCACTGTCCGTCATTAAATTGATAGTGTGACACAATAACAGAGGACTGGCCTTTAGTTTTCTTCCTGTAAAATTTTAACTCATCCAGGGCTGGCTTGACAGCAGGTGTGAAATTGGGCATGGTTTGATCTTAGATTTTTGTCATTTATTATTTGTCACAAGTCCATTTGGAAGCATCTGTTTACCTGTCTGCAAGTCATTTGCTATTTGTCAAAGCATTAGAAGCAGTTGATACTAATCATGTGTTGCCCAGTAAATGTATTTGCATTTATTGGAAGCATCGTTCATTCTGTATGTTTTTATTTTTAAATAGATCTATGGAGTCATACAAGAAGGTCAAGATCAGTATAGA
>NW_017732544.1:238881-245000 GCF_001890085.2 Hipposideros armiger
TTTTTAAGATACTATTGAATTATCCCTGTCACATGTTTTATTTAGGGATTTTTGAAAAATTCTATATCCTGAATATTCGTCTTTGAGTCTTTCCATGCTATACTTAGTATGTTTGTTATTATGCATATATTAACATAATACATGTTTTATTTGTTTAATGCTCTGTAACAATATAAGTGGTATGAACTTATCTGTTAAGTTAGGCTAGTACATTTTTAATAAAATAGATAACTCTCCAGAAAGTATGAGTCAGTAAAATTGCTTAAGAAAAAGGATAACATATGAAAATAGCATTTAATTGTGGAATAAAGTACTATAAAATATTTCCTCAAGAAATACTTCTGGTCTCAAATAAAAAAATATTTTAATATTTAATTACAGTATATTAGTGTACCTATATTATTTTTCACACCTGAATCTATTATCGATTTGTAAGAAATCTGACTGGAGAAATAGGCATGAAAAAGATTAAAAGGGTGTTTTCAAGAAATTCCAAGATGAACCATTATCTTGAAGGACCTAAAATTCACTGAAAGTTATTAAGCATCAGAATGATGAAACAGATTTGCATTTTTCAAAGTGTCTCCCCTACAGGGAGTTGGATGGTAGACTAATATAAAAGATAAGGTCTTTTCAGATGACAGTAAGAATTGCTTTGTATATTGGTATTGAACAGGTTAAGAGAGTTTCAATTTCAGAAATAATAATATATGCCATTTAATAAGAGTCACTGGGTGCCAGGCACTGCTCTAAGTGCTTTACGTGCGTGTTTTCATTTAGTCCACCTGAGTCGGTGCTGCTGTTATTCCCATTTCCTAGATGTGCAGAATTTAGCACAGATGGTTAGGTCACATTTCCCAGGCCACTTAATAGTGGATACAGGATTTGAACCCAGTCAGCCTCACCCCAGAGAGCTCAGCTTGATGGTTATAAATTATAGTTATCCAGTATACCTTGGCAGGAAAAATAAGGAGATGTATGTGTGAGAAGAGAAGTAAGAAATAGGTGTAGGAGTGGGAAATGTTTAATTATTCACAAATATTAACTGAGCACTTTAGTCATGCCAACATGCTAGAATTGCAAACCTATACTTCTTGAAAGACAGTGGAGCAAAGCACTGAGATACTGGAATTTAGTTGGAGAAGATTCATTACATTTTCAGTTGTGGGTCTTGGATTATTCAGGGAAAGTATCCATCAAATTATTAGGTATACTACTGTGAGCTCAAGAGAGAGATGCATCCTGAGGATGCAATTCAGGGATGTATCATCATATAAAGTAGTATTTGAAATTGTGGTCACAGATGCATTTTCCATGAGAAGTTTAGGCTTATATGAAAAACAAAACAAGACAAAATAACATACCTAACAAACAGAGACTTGTAAAAGGAATTGCAGGATGTAACCCATTAGGTATCCCATTATGAAGTAACTGAAACATGTTAATAGGTAAGATAAAGAAATGACTACAAAGAAGAAGGATATGGAAGAACAACAGTATGGCTGAGAGGAGTATTCTAAGACAAGAATGAAAAGCATGCATTGAATATAGAAAATAGGAAAGATATCCTGGGTGACTGTAGCAAGATAATTTCAAAAGAGTGGCTTCAGAAAGCTAAAGCCACATTGATTAGTGTAAGAAAGGAATGATACTGAAAGAAGCCAAATTGTCCCTGTTTGCAGAGCACATGAACTTACATATAGAAAACACTGAAGACTCCACAGAAAAACTGTTAGAAGTAATAATTTAATACAGTACAGTTGATTGCAAGACACAATCAACATACACCAATCAGTTGTGTTTCTGTACACTAACAACAAACTATGTGAAGAGGGAATTAGAAAAAATAATTTTACTGGGAGAATGAATAAACAATGAAGAAATAGAGATAAATAGAATGACAAGTAATTATAGGAGCCATGATAAAAACCTAAGAAGGTCAAGGGATACAAACTGATGGGGATACTTTATTGAGGATTTCAGAGCAGGTGACCATAGGAATGGGACCTGGCTATAGTAAACAAAAGGCCACCAAGGGCAAGAATCATAAGGGCTCAGAGAAAAGGCCAGGATGAGTGTGACTTGAGTGTGTGGGACAACCAAGGCCTTATGAGCATTGAAGTGGAAGGTTTCAGCAGGGACCACTCCATGCGGGGCCTCACAGACCCTGCTAAGAACTTTGTCTTGTGTTCTCACTGCAGCTGAACACA
Organism: Hipposideros armiger; assembly: GCF_001890085.2. Lineage (NCBI taxonomy): Eukaryota > Metazoa > Chordata > Mammalia > Chiroptera > Hipposideridae > Hipposideros > Hipposideros armiger. The sequence continues at coordinate 241,092 of NW_017732544.1, forward strand.
AAGTAGTATATATTAGGGAACTTGGTAATTACATATCTTATTTGATTCCGTGGATTCTAAAGATGTATATTAGATGTCTGAATATTTAATATGTATAGTTTTGCATTCTTGCAAATGAGAATGTTAACAAGGGGTATTATCATAACAAATAATAATTTAAAACCCAATTTATTTTTTGTTATCTTATGGAAATTTAAATAGAGTTGTAATAATTTGGGTAGACATAAGGAACAATCCTACTTCACATATTTACCGCATTGCTGCTACATCAGCCATTTATTCAAATCATCCAAGTAAGAGATTGGGGTCAACTCCTAACAAAATTAGAGTCATCTACATCACAACCAGAGCTCAGAGCGTTCTTTAAATACTGTCATTGGAAATGATTTTCTAAAAGAAGAATATTCAAAGAAATAAGAAGGGTTATTTTGCTTTTTTTCCCCTTTAATCTTCACAACACTCTGTAGTAATTAAAGACTAGCACAAAACTTAGAAGAAATGGAAGAGAATGTCTCCCCTAGACTCTAAAGCCCTATAAGGGTTTGCTTATGTTTTAATTTTTTGTGTGACTGCATTAGAGTGCAAAATTGCTCAGTACTGTATTCTTATCTCACTATAAAATTTCTTTCTTTATTTTCACCTTTTTTCTTATGACTAACACACTTTGCAAAGCATGTTATGACACAGTGTGTGTGTTGCTATATAAAAATAAATGGCTTTGCATCATGAGCACATTTCCTTTTGATGTATTATATGGAGCTTTCAAGATATTCTAATGAATAGCAGATGAGGCATGTCTCATAACAAATACATTAGGGTATATTCTCTCCTTGAACTGAATGTATAAGCCCTTTAGTGTGAGTTATGTTTTCAATATAGACTTTTAAAATATATCAGTCACTGCAAAATAATATGTAACAGAAATTAGCATTGTATGAGGAAAGTATCTGGGGTAATTCAAGAGATAAGTAATGAGAATGGACACAAAGTAATTTCATGCCAAAATATATCTAACCGTTTTTTTTTTTAGCAAAGCTTTTCCTTAAACACCTTATTAGAAGGTTAAAGTAAGTTTGTGTGTGTGTGTGTGTGTGTGTGTGTGTGTGTGTGTGTGTACGTATATGTATGCATATGTGACCTAAAGAGCTGAAGTTAGAACAGAATTATTTTCTTTAAAGAACAGAAGAAGCCACATTAATAAATTATTTTTCTCTCCAATTCATCTCAAATATACTAGTCATGTAAAGAGCTTTGAACAGATTTGGAACTTAACAGATGCCCTGGTCTACTTTAAGTTCTTAGAAAGATGTAAGTAATTTTTTTTTTCACTAAAATCACCTGATGTACTTTTCTTATGATACACAGATTCTTACCAGGATGTGGAAGTTCCTACTTGCACCAATTTATTTTCTCTATGGGCTTACCTTGTTACCTGAAATTCTCTTCATTAAAATTGCTTTTTAAAATCAAAGTGTTGTGCCTCTAGAAAGCCCTTTAAAGTTAATGTAAAATCTAAAGTCATTATTTTATCTCTTATATGATATTGCATATGAAAATGCAAAGCCGAAATTAAGAACCCCCCCACCCCACAGGCAATGGAACTAAGAAAAATTGCATTGTGATTTGAGAAGAGAAAGGTTGAATCACGAAGGAGAAAGCAGGGAAAGGAAAGAAGTAAAGATGTGGGGACGGGTGGATCCAGGTGGGACAGTGAAATCACATGCGTATGCAACAAAGAACTCGTCTTTTTTTTTTTTTNTCATTGTACAGATAAACCTATTTTATTTTAGCACTTTACCTATTGCCAAGGTTTTAATTCTTTCTGATGCTTGTCCTATCTAAAATAACTCTGTAATAATTACGTTTATCTATCTTATGTTTAACATAAGAGAGAAAATTCCTAAATGCGGGATAGCTGGAACAAATAATCTTTTTTTAATTGTGTTTGATATTAACTGCCAAGTTTATTTCAAGGAATCTAGAAATATTATACCATTCTACATTTGCAGCAGCAGCATTGGGAATTGTTGATTTTTTCGCGCACCTGCTATAATTGGAACTTAAAATTGTTTTAATTTTTGCAAATTGGATTGGGGAAATATCTCTTGGCATCTATACATCTACTTTAAATTGCCTGATAACATTTTTTGCCTGGATACATAGGTTTGTCTTTTTCTTTTTGATTTATAAGTCTCTTTACTTATTAATTGTCTTTAGGTATGTTAAGCAAGATGTGCATATATGAAATAAAACTCGCTTGTTTTTTTGCATTCACATCCGAACTTTATAGACTTTGCAATATGCACATTAAAATATTGACAGGATCAAATATTATAAACTTTTCTTTTAGGGCTTGTGCAAGATATCACCCTGTGATATAAGCTAAATGCACTCCTATATTTTGGCTAATTCTATATTTATGATATTTGTTCTATATTTAAAATATTTTTTCTGAAGAATTAATTTTTCATTTTATTCGACATTACACAGAAAACTTAATGTCTACATATCATTTTATCTGTGTACTACCATTTCATATAATCTTGAAACACCATCATTTTGTATACAAATGAATGAACACACATAGACAGTTATGTACACAACCTTGCACATGATCTTTTAAGAAGCTTTCCATTCTGGTTAAGTCTGCTTATGTATTCTTTACAATGTAATATGCTTTAATATACTTTAATATCCAGATGATACAAATACCTCCTCATTACTATTCACTTTTATAATTTTCTTGATCATTCTGATGGAAATATTTTTTCTCACATAAACTCACATACTATGTTGCCTGATTAGAGCAAGATATTGGGATTTTTAATTAGAATATAATGACTTTAGATATCAATCTGTGGACAACTCATATCTTATAGATGTTTCCCTGAACAGTTTACTACAATGACTTATAAATCAGAAAATAGTCAATAATGTCAAAGACTCTTCGGCATCTATAAAGATGAGCTGTGTTTGGCTCCTTTACTTTAACATATTTATATAATGAATATTATTATAATACTGACTAATATACATGTATTAAACTATGTGCTATTTTGAAAATTAATATATAAAATACTTAATGGCATCAACCATCTTAAAAAAAACAAAGGATGTTCATCTCATATTTCTCTACTGACAATATTTAGGTTACAGTTTTGTTTCTTACAGTTGAGCATGAGTCCCCACTTCCCCATTGGGCTTTATTTCCCACAACGCCACAAAAATGTCCTTCAAGACATTACGCTTGATACCGAGGGCAGATCTTTCAGAGCCCACATGCCAATTTTATGTGCTCATCTTACCGTCTCAGCAGCATCCCAGGGCAAATTGTTTCCATTGCACCCCGCTTAGTTTGACTTCAGCCCCACTGGCTTTTCATTCTGTCTTCTCTTGTTGTACTTGCCCCCTTCTTCAACTAAGATTCTAATTTTTGGAATGCTGAGGCTTTCTGGCCTCCTGCTTCTCTTTTCGGTGTTCACTGATCTTATGCAGTTTCAAGGTGTCATATATATGTCTTTCTAGTTTATTTCCCAAGCCTTGAACTCCACCCTAAGTTTCAGAGGCACAAAGTGTTATACTATTTTTTTTAAGATACTATTGAATTATCCCTGTCACATGTTTTATTTAGGGATTTTTGAAAAATTCTATATCCTGAATATTCGTCTTTGAGTCTTTCCATGCTATACTTAGTATGTTTGTTATTATGCATATATTAACATAATACATGTTTTATTTGTTTAATGCTCTGTAACAATATAAGTGGTATGAACTTATCTGTTAAGTTAGGCTAGTACATTTTTAATAAAATAGATAACTCTCCAGAAAGTATGAGTCAGTAAAATTGCTTAAGAAAAAGGATAACATATGAAAATAGCATTTAATTGTGGAATAAAGTACTATAAAATA
>NW_017732544.1:249430-250574 GCF_001890085.2 Hipposideros armiger
AGCTGTTGTTCAGCATCTTAGCTGTGGAGGGCAGTGTCACTGGCCCTCATATGTGGGATCTGAACCGGGGCCCTCTGGCGTCCCAAGCCAGTTCTCAACCATCACGCCACTTGGCCGGCCCTCATCTTTTATTAAATATATATTTCCTGTTTGGGCAAAGCATGGTTATTCTAAGTATGTGTCGATTTTAGTACATCAGTGAATGTGTAAGTGTGGCGACAAACTTTGCCCATCCTATATCCCTCTACCTTTTCCCTCTGAAGAAATGATGTTTGGCCATACAAGAATTTGTTTTTCATCCTCAAATAGAAGTCAGTGAGCTGTTGAAATTTCAAATGGTAGGGTGGCCTCAGTTAAGTCTTCCAAATGGGATTTATGAACCCCTGAGCATACATAAAATTCTCTCAAGGGGAAAGATTATTTTAGAACAGGGCTTTTTGATCTCAGCCCTATTGACATTTTGGGGTGCATTATGAGTATTCTTGAGTATTTTTATCCTTAAAGGGGTTCAGAGCAGGTCTCCCCATCATGTGCCACTGTGGCACATGGATTATTTTGAGCTGAAAGCAATCGATACTCTGTAGGCTCAGGAGAAACTTCTTTCTGCCCCTCCCTTAACTACCTAGAAGAATCTAAATTAGGGTCTTTCCCATAATAGGAGACAATTTTTGTAACGTATAATTTTTATAACCTATCTATTGTATTATGGCAGCACAGGCATCCAATTACTGAATATCTGCTCCTTTTATTGTCCTGCATACTGTCTTCCTCTCCTCTGCGACCTCAGGATTCTTACCTCATTCCTTAGGTCAGAATGTCATCTACACCACATTTTACCTGTGTCTCTGAGACTCTCATGTGTGAGGGGTTCCCATACTTACGTGTGTAATAAATGTTATTTTTTGTTGTTAATTTCTCTCATGTCAATTTAATTATTAGATCAGCCAAAAGAGCCTAGAAGGGGAGAGGAAAATTCCTTCCTTCCCAAAGAGGGAAACTATCTTGTACAGTGTATATTTAGCAATGCCCTCACTACACATTAAACTCCAGTAGAATTTATCACGAACCGTGACCTTGGATTTATACAAAAAGGGAGAAAGAAGAATCTCTCTCTCTCTCTCTCTAAGGGCTCACTTCTCTCTCT
>NW_017732544.1:259304-267755 GCF_001890085.2 Hipposideros armiger
ACTTTTCCATGCATGAGTAGCATCTAGGGAGCTTATTAAATAGCATATTCTTTTATGCAATCACCAGGATTTTTGACTTCGTAGATCTAGGATGGGTTCCTGTAATTTGAGTGTTTAATAAACATCTCAAGTGATTATGATTTGAATGCTGTGGGAAACATAACACTTCTTTGGGGAGTCTAGAAACATTAAGTTCTAGTCACAGAGCTTAATGACTAAGTTCTGTGTCTTAGTCATTAAGACTAATGACTAGGTTATTAGTCATTAACTAATGCTGGAGAGCATACTGAGGAGGAGTGTGAGGTATTTCACTCAAAAGGTGAAAATAGAACAACCATTTGGTCATGATGGTTCAATAATGTCCTGCCAAAACATTTTTAATGCCTAAAATTCCTGCCAAATGCCTCCTGTTTTAAAGGACTCTACCACACTCTGTGCTTAGAAGGTACAATAAATAGAGGCTTGATTTGCTAGAGTAGAAAAGTGATGTATAATGTTAGAAAGAAAACCACAGGCCCAAAATGGCATCATCACTCATGCTAAAAACTCATGGTACTAAACCTAGATTTAATATCTGATCTAATTACCGAAACAGAATCTTAACCAGTCTGGAATTTTGTGGTCCAGCACAATCAGTACTATAATCTTCCAAGTGACGCCTCTCTCTCCCCACCATAGAAAGAAGAGGCAATCTGTATGATAAAAACCTTTTCCATTCTCTTCCTGCAAAGGACAGATGTCCTGGCCCCAAAATAATCCTTTATTTTCTTTTGTTGATAGCTTCCTTGCCCCACTCTTCTTCCTATAAAAACCTTCCATTTTGTACAACCCTGTGAGCACACTTCCAGTGGCTAGATGGGATGTTGCCTGAAAATGCCCCATGTGAAGGGTTTCATTATAGTTGGTAATTTTTTTAAAGTTTGTTAAGTTTTATTATACTTTATCATAGTTGGGACAACTGGGGAAAGAGAATGGGAAGGGTTTTTATCAAATAGATCACCTCTTCTTTCTATGGGGAGTATGGAGAGGGCCCACATAAATTGCTTAATAAAGCCAATTAGCTCTTCAAATTAACTCAGTTAAATTTTATTTTTTAACAAGAGAAAGGAGCGCAGATTGGTTCTTCCTTAAATTTTAACATCCCATGTTTCTAAAAAAGATAAAATGAACCAAATTAAAGTTGAAGTCTAGATAGTTTTTTAAAACTCAGATATACCCTCTATAGGGCACAGACATATAAAGTTTATTAAAGTGGTTCTGCCCTTAAAATGTGTCATTTTGAAGAACACTTTTAATCAATAATTTACTAAAATGATATTCCACTTGATAAACTCTACTTCTGGAATTTTAAATTTTAATGTGACACATGTTAATTTGTATTATAGACCAATTATAATAAAACACTTCACATTATAATTTTCTCATTTTATTATATGCTATTTCACAAGATAATTTCTTATATCCTCTGATATTTAGAGTACCATACAAACAAAATAAATTCTATTCTCAAATTTATAAGAAGTATGGCATCTATTTGCATTGATTTTATAGCAGTGTCTGTGATGACAGAAATAAGAAATTACATGGTAGTTTGATGTTTAGTGCAATGCATATGTCTGTAGATTATAATTTACCCCACTGAGAAATCTCCAATGAATTAGAATGGAAAGATACCTTGAGCCAGATAATTTCTAAGTTGTAGATTCTCTCTTTGGATAAGAGGGAAAAAATACACACACACATTGACACACACACACACACACACACACACACACTATATTATTCATAGTGGAACTCTTTGCAAGTCATTTGTTTTGTTTTCAAAGGATAACTCACTTAAGGTTATACAACTCCAAATACTAACTTTTTGATTGGGTGACAAATCATGGCAATTTGGAAAATATGAAAATTGAGCTGTGGATTAAACAAGGGCAAGATATGAAGGAGACTTGTAATATTAGTGAAATGTGATTTATAATAAGAAATATATATTTGGCCTTTGTCTTCTTTTCTGACATAGAGACTACAAACCCCTTGGAATTTCCTAAGTGAAGAGAGTAACAAAGGTGTCTCTTGATATGTTAATGAGGTGACATTTGAAGCCCATCCAATGGTGGAGGCTTGTTGCCAGTAAGAACCAACCATATCCTAGTTGTTTAACTTGGACTCATTCTCGAGATCTCAGCTTAGAGCACTTCTCTTTAGAAAAGTTCCATTTCCTATCTAGGACTGAATTAGTTCCTTAGTGGGGTGGCATTAGTAGCACTATCATACTCCATCATAGCATGTATGTGCCTATTGTTTGTTTTTCTTCTCTATTTGATCATTAGCAACAGGTAGTATAGGTCGTAGCAAGTTGCCTGACATATCAAAGTTACTCAGGTTTAGAATTAGGGTTAAGGTTAGGGTTTGTATTTTAATTTCACTACACACAACAACTANACACACACACACACACAAAGAAGGGTGTTAAATCTATAAATTTAATTCTGACATTAACAAATTAAAAGAAAAACTATACATGATTATTTAAATAGATTTAAAAACATACAAAAAACATAACGGGACAAAGGAAAGCGGTTTTAGGCTTTCAAAGATGTCAAACGTGGGAAAGTAAATATATGGCAAGAAACTAATAAAGTGTGTTTATAGGTTCCTCTGGTGCCATTTTGGGCTGATGAGACCCTCTAGTAAAAGGACAATTTATATCTTGCCTTTAGGCAGAAAAGAAGAAGGAAAAGAGAGCTTTTCTTATAGTTATTGTTTCGTAATTGTCTTGAGTTCAAAATAATTTTTTCATCAGAGGCATATTTTTGAGGAAACGTATTATGATTTCCTTCACTTCGTTCTTTGATGTACTCCCTTTATGCAGATTCAGATCTCTCCTCTATATCATTTTCCTTCTCCCTGAAGAACTTCTTTTAACATTTCTTGCAAGACAGGTTTGCCAAAGGAGAATTTCTTCAGTTGCTCTTTGTGTAGGAAAATCTTTACTTCTCCTTTACATTTGAAAGATGGGTTTCCTGTATATAGACTTCTAGTTTGGTGAATTCCTATTTCAGCAGTCTAAATACCTCTCTCCACTCGCCTCTTGTGTATTTTCTGATCAGAAGTCCAATGGAATTATTATCCATATTCCCCTATAGGTAAGATGCCATGACATCCCAGCTATTTTATAATTTTCTCTTAGTCTTAGGTTTTCTGCAGTTTAAATATTATATGCCTAGTTTATTTATTTTTGTTTCTTGTTTTTTTGTGTTGTTTTTGAAGGGGGTTGTAATTTGCTGGGCATTCTCTGAGCTTCGTGGATTGGTGGTTTGGGATCTGTCATTAGCTTCAGAATATGCTCAGTCATTATTACTTCAAATATTTCTTTGTCTGATATTGCAATGGTACATGGTAGAATTGTAGTTTTGAAATTGTCCCATAGTTTTTAGATATTTATTTTCTTTTTCTTTTGACCTCTCTATTTTTTCCCTCAACATAGTAAGTCTTATAACGAGTTCATCCTAGGCAGTGTTCCTTTCTCTTGCAGTGTTTTTGATTTCTAGCTTTTACTTATGGTTCTTTCCTAGAGTTTCCATCTTTCCATCTTTCTGTTTACATAGCTCGTGTGTTTCTGCATACTGTCTATTTTTACCATTAACATTTTATGGACAAAAAGAGGGTACTGTAATAAATCTAACTGAAACTAACCTCCTGGGTTAATCTGATCATTAATTCCTAACTGGGCAGATCATAGTGGGTAGTCGCCCCCAGGCATGTAACTTGTTTAGTGAAAGGCTTATCTTTGTCTTAAGCAAGCTCTGTCCATTGTTTTGTTTATCTAGATGAATACACTTTAAAATGCCTCTTTTTCAGACCCCTTGGAAACATAATCACCCTCAAGAGAGCATATAATCTTGTTAACTATCTTGCAATCCAATCCCCACCTGCCTTTCTCCCACTTTTATGTATTCTTTATGTTTGTTTTTTAGTTACATATGCATAAAAGAAACTGCAAAACTGTCATTCTCAGGAGCATTAAAGAACTTGCTTCCTGGTACTGTCAATTTGGCTCAAATAAACTCATAAAATAATTTTCTACAGGTTTGGATATTTGTTACATCAACAATGTTAATCATAGTTTTCAAATTCTGTGTCTGATCATTATAACATTTCTATTATATCTTCATTTGGTTTGGGGGGCTATTATTGCTTTCTCTCTGTTTTATTTCTTGACTTTTGTCATGTCCTGTAATTTTGGGTAGAAGTCAGACATGTTGTATTGTTGAGTAATAGGGCATGAGGCAAATAGATCCTTAGTGTGAGGAAATATGTCAATTTGAGTATAAATTGGGATGTTTAACATTTGTAGTAAGTATAAGCACCACTTACTTGAATTCTTGTGGCATTTTTTGCCTTTGTCTCTTCTTCTAACTTTGGGCTTCCCTCAGCACATCTTAGGAAAATGCTCTGTCCTGTAGTTTTTAGCTAAAACCCACAGCTAGCAATCTGGAATTCTGTTGGTATAGTGGTAAGATGTGCAAAATGGAGCAATATATATATATATATATATATATATATATATATATATATATATATATATATATATATNAGTTGTATTCCCCTTTGGTCATGAGGAAAGCTTTCTTTTTTTTTGGAGAAAGAAATAATATTCTGTAATTCTTGGAAGGAAATTGTACTTGGTGGAACTTGACTATTAATCATAATTTGAGGATTTTGTAGCAGCAGTAGCTGAATAATTTTGACTGTTAACACACTGTGAATGAAAAGCAGACATTTCCGAACAATGAGTCTGTGTGAAATTTTGATGTTAGTTAACAGTGTTACCATTCACATTTTTCTTTGTGACCCAAAACATTGATCCTTTTGGGGTCTGCTAATTGCCCAGTTTGAGGTATTGGTTCCTGCATAACTGTGAATTTAATGATAAATCAGACCTCTGTTTGCTGTCAGGGAGCTGTCAGTCTGGTTAGTAAATTCAAAAACTCAATACCAGATCTTGGTTAAGGGTTGTAACAATTACGACAAAATAGCTTTTAAAAAATCACAGAAGGAAGAAATTACTTTTAGCTTACAGGGAAGAAAAGAAGAATTGGGCAGAAAAATAGACACATTATGGAGTAGGCTGAATTTGAACTGGATTTAGGTGGATGGAGTAGTTCATAATGAAAGACAGAAAAAAGGATAACTTTCACACCAAACAATAGCATGAACAATGAAGTGATGAGGAAATCAACAATATGTACTTCAAAGAGGGAATAGGTCAAGAAAAATGTTATTACAATATGTATTAAAATGATAATACTATAGGGACACAATTATAATTGGCTAAATAAAAAATTGTGTGTATTGACTAATTGAGAACAACTTATCTACATCTTCTTGTTTTTCATTTACTAAAAAAACTTTATATGTTTTTATTGATAATTTTTGGGTTAGGTCACATGAGAAAGCCTTATTAGATATTAGATTTAATTTGTCTATGAATATACAGAAACATTCACTTGGCATATAAAATTTAATACACTAAATAAAGCAGCTTATCATTAGTACCTCAAATTATCTCGGTTCCTCCACGTGTCTGTTTCATACTTGTTAGACAAAAGGACATTGAGATAAGTTTTTATTCCTTTAAGGAAATAAACAGCAGGATTGTTATGAATTTATCAATTTTTACAAGATTGTAATGCATTTGTCCTCTGGGTTTCGTTTTTTTTTTAAATAGCATCATATGAAAATCCTTAGATAATTATTCAGTCTTTCACTTGCTGTTTATCTTGTAGTTGCCTGCCACAGTATTTTATAAATACAACATTTCAATAAATTCTTCATAATAGGGGTATTTCTGCTTTAATATGTGCGCTCAGGATGGAGTCTTGTTTTAATACCTATTCATTGTTGAAAAGGCACTTACTGGGTTGACTGAGTGGCTCAGTTGGTTAAGACTTAGCTTAGTAGTGTGAGCTCTGAGCAACAGGGCCACCGGTTCGATTCCCACATGGGCCAGTGACGCTGCTGCTGAGCTGAGCTGCTGCTGAGCTGCCAATAGGTGGCAGGATGGCTCAGCTGGTGAGAGCACATGCTCCTAACAACAAGACTGCCTGTTCGATGAGGGGCTATGCTGTCCCGCAGCTAAGTCTGAACCCAGAACCTTGAGCTGAGCTGCCACCGGGATGGCTCAGTGGATAGAGTGTGTGCTCTTAACAACAAGGCTGCTGGTTTGACTCTTGCATGGCTATGCCCACCCACAACTAAGATTGTAACACAGCACCTTGAGTGAGCTTAGAGGCGGGCAGCCAGATAGAGACTGGCACAATCCACAACGAAGATTGAAGAACAACAACTTAGCTGGACACCCTCCCCAATTCCCCAACACTGTTCCCCTCTCCCAATCCCCAAATTAAAAAGAGAAAAGAAAGCAAGGCACTTACTTTTTTTTAAGTGCAAATAATTTTTATTTATTTTTTAATTAAATTTATTGGGGTGACAATGGTTAGTAAAATTATGTAGATTTCAAGTATACAGTTCTATAATACATCATCTATACATCACATTGTGTGCTCACCACCCAAAGTCAGTTCTCCTTCCATCACCATATATTTGACAGTCTCTACCCTTTTCTAATATCTCCCCTCCCCTTACCCTCTGGTAACCACTAAACTGTTGTCTGTGTCTGTGAGTTTTTGTTTCTTTATTTGTTTGTCTTGTTCCTTTGTTACCTTCAGTTTTATATACCACATATGAGTGAAGTCATATGGTTCTCTACTTTTTCTGACTTATTTCGCTTAGCATGATAATCTCAAGATCCATCCATGTTGTTGAAAATGGCAGTATTTCATCTTTTCTTATGGCAGAGTAGTATTCCAGAGGAAGGCACTTACTCTTATAATGCATTTCTTTGACACATAGCAGTAGACAGGACTCTTTTTCATCTTGGGTATGTAAGTAACCAGTGAGCTCTCTCTTTCATAATAGATCCCTGTAGGGCCTGTCAGTCCCAGGAAAAAGACAAAACATGTGAAAGATCTTATATTATTGTAATGAGGGCTCTGAGAAGTGATTTTTTGGGGCTGATATTTCTGTTACTAACTTGAGACATTTTTCAGATTAACCGTTAAAAAAAAAATCACATAAATAATTCTGTTTTTATGACCTTGAGTGTGTCTGTTGAGATGAGACAAGCTCTTTATTATTATGCATGCATATATACATGATCATATATTTATATTTCTACACCATGAGTGAGCTTTGCATACTTCAGAAATTCAAAAGGGAATAATAAGCCTAAAATTAAAGTATTAAATCCAATAAAATGAATCTTCACATTTTGTATATGCATAGAATATTTTGAATACTTTAAGTACATTAAGCTAACAAGATGAGTTTCTGTATCAATTTATATTTTTTAATATTATGTTGAGTTCAGTGGAGAAATGCAGCTGTATTACTGAAATACGATACGATTATTTATCCCACATAAAAGAGATTGGTAATCACATTTCAATATATGTTCATGATCGTTGTGACCCCCATTACATGAAGTTGCTAAATGTCAAATGGCATGTATCTATGGTGTCCTTTATTATCTTGTTCAATCTTTTAAATATAAATATAAATATATAGCCCAAATGTGCAGATTAACTTTTTATAAATTCTAGACTCAAGGAGGACATAGACCATGGCTTTCACCTTTATACTAAGAGTCCTGTTAGAATGCTGTGACATAATAAGTACTAGATAAAGGAGTTGCTTTAATAATTTATATCAAAGAATTGACTGAAGAGCAAAATGTAATATTAGAGTAAAATACTACAGTAGTGTCCCTTATCTGCAGTTTTGCTTTCCATGGTTTCAGTTACCAGTGGTCAACTGTGGTCTGAAAATATCAATGGTGGAACTCAGTATACACTCATTAGAGAACAAAAATGTTTTTTTAAGTCTTGGCATATTTATATATTTTATCAAATACTATACTTAGTGAGGTCTCAAAAATATCAAAAATCTGAAATCAATCTCATCTAAATGCAATTAAGTTCATAGGAATTCACGAAAAACATCTGAAATATAGTTAGCAGAAAATTTGGAGACATGAAGGAGATAAATTTACTAGAAATAAGAGTGAAAGATCTTAAGTTGAAAGGGCACATAGTGTGCTAAAGAGGAGATTAGAAAACTTAGATCGGTATATGTTATAGTGATATTTTAAAATATCAAGAAAAACAGTAAAATAATTTGAAAATATAATTTCCCAAAAACACATACTCTTGTTTATAATGGAACAAGGATCAGGTCTACATCAGATTTTTTTTTAATTGCACCACTGGATATAAGCAGGTAGGGAGTAATATTTTTTCAAATATTAAGGACATAGTACTTAGAATTTAGAATTTTATCTAGCTATATAATCAAATCCAATAGTGTTTAAAAGATAAAATATCACAACCA
>NW_017732544.1:269995-271685 GCF_001890085.2 Hipposideros armiger
TATTTATTTATTTATATACCTCAGACATTAGTGGGTCTGCATCTTGGGGTTACTTTCATAAGTATTTTGTCAACATTGTGGCTTTTTCTCCCTGCTTCCTATTGCCATACCATTTCCACCATTCTAAATCTATTTCTTCGATGTTCACACCCGTTATTACTATTCCGTCCTCCCTGAGATAAGACAGGAAGGGTACAAGAGGATGGGATGGAAGGGAACTCTTCCCCCTTCTGGGGTAAGGCCCTGCAATGTTTTCTTCGGTAGAGCAGGCCTTTTTTTATGGGTAACACTCTGGGTGTATTTCACAGTGATCAGTCTTCTTGCCATGGCCAGGAGAGATTTGCATGTCTCTATTATGGACTGCGTCTCTTTCTGAGTCACTCACGAGCACCTTGCAAGGCAGTAGCTTCTGTCTTATTGGCTTGTCTCTCCTGGTGTGGAACATCTGCCTTATGCTTGAGCTGAGGGAGGGCTGTTGGGGACAAAGTATCCACAGCCTGCCATGGCTTGGATAGAGCCTTCCATCCTATGTGTGGGGCCTAGGGGCGGAAGGGAGCCTCTGACCCCAGCTGTACTCAAGGGGGATTTAGCTTATTCAGTTCACAGTTTGAGGAGACGGGAAATGCTGATGGCCTACCTACCCCTCGTGGTGAGCTAAGATAAGCCTTGATTGGGAGTTGAGGGGAGATGAAGTCCTGTTTTCTTGTTCATACTCTCCCAGAGCTTAATTCAAGTTAAGCTGTAGGCAGGAAGAGTAGAAGTGGGTCGATGATCAAATGTCAAAGACTTATGGTGTTCTTACCATGCTTTAGTAGATCTTTTTGGAAGAAATTATTCTTCATTTTCTGCATTCTATTAGCACAAGTATGTGTCTTCAGATTATTTTTTGAAAATGAATTTCACCAGCTTTGCTTGTTTTGCTTAAAATGGTTGCAGGGAGCTCCTCATGCTACAATCCTGACAGCAGAACTTCTAAACTTATGTTTATACCACTCGTAATGAGTAGAATAAGTATACTTTATTATAGGTGGAAGACCGGTGAAAGTATGACATAGAGAGATGAGCACTGGCTTTGGTGCCACATACAGTTGGATTTGATACACAACTCTGCTGTGTGCCACCTAAGCAACCAGGGGCAAATTACTTTCTTAGGCCTGACTTCGCAAAACTGGCACAGAGACTATTTAAAAGATTTTATCTAATAGTCCCATTTTAAAATGCTTGTATTATTGGTATCTAAATATCTCTATTTTCCATTTAAAAGTTTCAAAGTTTTTTAAATTAAAATAAGTAAAACTAAAAAATAATAATAATAATAAAGCACTCCACTGCACCATGCTTACCTCCTGACAAATTCACTGGCATGCAAATTCTTTTTTTAAAATTATTATTAAAATTTATTTTGGGTGACAATTATTAGTAAAGTTACATAGGTTTCAGGTGTACAATTCTGTAATACATCTTCTATATATCACATTGTGTGCTCACCACCCAGAGTCAGTTCTCCTTCCATCACCTATATTTGGTCTATTTTCCCCTCTTTTACCACCTCCCCTACCTCCCTTACAGATTCTTTAAATTGAGGAATTGCTTACTAATTAAATAGCATTTGCACACATGGAAGATAGTTTCTCAGAATATACATTCAAAGGCGGGATGGACGGGAAGGAAGAGATGCAGCAGAACAGAA
>NW_017732544.1:274513-301973 GCF_001890085.2 Hipposideros armiger
TTATAACTTGATTTGTGTTAATATGTTGTATACAAATAGTGTGTTCCTATAGCATAGATCTCTTATATTGCTTACTTTTTTCACTCTTCAAAATGGGCTTAACTTCTAGCCATTTAGTTTATATATATATCAATTCTTTTCCTTCTAACTGTTGCACATAACTTCATGTTATGGCTCTACCAATTTAAAGGTTTACTCTGTTCTTTCACCCTTACAGTTCACCACTGCTTGTATCTATGGTGACACAAGCCTCCAATTCTGACCACTAATACTGTAATTAACATCAATAAACTCTCACTTAAGGATATGTTCCCAGAGGCAGAACTTTTAGATCATAGGTGTGCACACTAGTGCTGAGCTTGGGGCTGCTTAGCAAGAGGTGTGGGGCACACCAGAGCCAGATGCTGCTTATTTGGGGTTTGTTAACATTTAAGAGATTTTAGAAAGTCTGCAGCATGAGCCAAGACAGGCCATTTGTATTGGAAAAGCCACTGGAAGCTGCTTGGGTGGTTCTGCAAGTTGGGTGGGGCATGGTCTCCGGGAATCCCCAGGACAGGGCGAACTGTGTTAGCTGGGTTGATGGAGATTCAGATATGGTGCCCACCTAAGTCTGCACACTGGGATGAGCGAGGACTCAAGAAAGGAACAATGGCTTCTGCCAGCACTCAATTATAATATATTAATATACGTTTAATAGATACTGATAAATGTTTTTATATACTTGAGCAGTTTTATTTTTAAATATATAACTTAATATAGAATATAAATATCACTTTAGGTATACTATTAAAACTATGACTATCTTCATGTTACATGATTAGATAAATCTCATAATTGTAAGTTAGCTGAGTTTATTACAATTATAATTGAAAGTTTATTTGAAATTGCTAAAAACATTGATTTATATAATTATCCATAAATGAGTAATTAGTTTGAATATGCTTTCTTCAGTATAGCAATAAAAATAGTTCATTTCACTTTGTACTCTATTAATATCATATTCATATTTCGTTTGTCTCAGGATGATAATTCTTTTTTCTTAACATGTTCAGAAAGCGAGAGCAAACCGGTATTTCTTTAATGTGTATTGTTTTTCCTAAATAATTAATATGTTTAATGTATAATCTTATAAAATACAGAAATAAGCACAAAGAAAGGAAATTATCATTTATTATCACAGGCCATATTAATGTAAAATATTAAATTTTAGTGTATTTGCTTCTAGGAATATGTGTGATTATGTGTCTCTGTATAGATACATAATTAAAGAAAATTAAAATGTGAATTCCATAGTTTCTGTTATGGATTTTCATGAATTTTATAACATTTATAGTATGTGAAAATATGTTGTGTGGACTGCATAATATTGCATTATATTACAGCATTCTCTTTTTTGTAGTAAATTACTCAATTTTTCCTTTAATATTGGACATTATACCTAGTCCCAGATTTTTGCTATCACACATTATACTATAACACACATTGTTATGCTTAATTCATTGTGCACATGTCTGATTATTTCTTTGGATATATTCTTAAAATGGAATAGTTTGGGTCAAAGCACATGGGTATTTCAATAATTTTGATAAATGTTCTCAAACTGCCCTCCAGAAAGTTTCCATACGTTTATATTCCCACAAGCAGCATATTAGAATACCCTTTGCATTTCTTTAATTATGTCATGTTGAGTATTTTAATGTGCTCATTAACCATTTGCAGTTTTTGCGATTGATTCCATGGGTGGAGTTACACCAACTATTAATTTACTCATTGTCTATTTTTCTTATATATTGATTTAAAAATTTGATTTTCTGTAACTTATATAACAAATTGCTTTCCTATTTGCCATTTGACTGTTAGTATTACTCATATTTTTAAGATATACCCATTTAGTAAGGTATATTATGTATACAAACATTTCCCATTTTTTTCTTTTTCTTGTTTCAACTTTCTATAATTAATAGTATTTCCATATCACAAGATTATATATCTAACTGTATATTCTCTTTGTTAATTTTTATTTTATTATCTTTATTTCACCAAATTAACATATTTTATTTTAATTTTCTATGTAACCTACTATTGATGAATTCTAACATAGTTCTTTCAAGGATGCTTTTATTTTATTGATGAAATTTATGGAGATGTTAAAGCTTTTGATATGGATTCTTGCCTAAGTGTATATCTACTAAATGAAGTCATACTACGTTTTTTCTCCTCAGCAACTATGTACCAACCACTTTCTTTCAACATTTTTCTTTACATGGAATCATATAGAAAATTCCTCAGGCATGACCAGTGCCTAGCAATGGGTTTGCTTCACTCCTGATTATTAAAACAACCAAGAAATTAAGTTGGGAGGCACAATCACAAAGAACTGACCTTATTTTATGTTAAATTTTAAAAGTGTTTTGAAAGCCTGACCTATGAAAACGTGCATACTTTTGATCCATCATTTTCATTGTTTACCATGGCCTATGCATTCCTAGCATTAGCAACAAATTCCCACATATTAATGTTATTTTTTCTTCAAAAGGCACCTTCATATTTATATATTTATAGTAGGTCCATAAAAACCTGTCCATGCCAGTGAGACAAAAATTAAGTAAAAGTTATCTAAACCACATATTGCCTCATCTCTTATAATTTTCCCGATATCTCTGATATTAACATTACATTCCAATCCTCTTTTAATTTTGAGTTTCAGGTTTCTTTCTAAATTGTGTATGTACCTGTCATAAAGCGTGCTTCCTATTTATCATTCTGCTTTCTAATCCTCAGGCATTTGATTCTTAACTGTGAAATTGTACGTTTGTTTAAGTGGAATGACTTTGAATTTCAACTTGAATCCCTTTATGCCAGGATGCTAGGAACACATTCTTATTACTCTTTGATAAGAAATACAAGTAAAACCACAACATATTCAGGGCCTAGCTCCTTCTGGAGGCTTAATTCATTAGATGGCTTATTAGTTCTTTGCTGAGAGCAGATCCTTGAGATAATTACCTCGAGAGGGTTACATTTTGATAAATAAGTGAATGAATGAAGCAGAGTGTGTGATCTTGGAGGGCTCTGTCGGACATACTTTGAGTGTACCCTTTTGCGGGGCAGAGAATGATACAAAGAGGAAAGAGTGTAAAACTCCATGAGTTTAAGCTTTCCTCATTTTTAAAATGAAGAAATTGAATGAATGATTCAGAGATCATTTCTATTTAAGTAGCCTCTTAATTCATGAGTATGTAACAGTCAGTGATAAACATTCCTTTACTTCAAAGATAGTGTTGTTTTACATCTCACCTCTATCAAGGCTGGCTTTGGAGATCTTTAATTCCAGTTAAACTTGAGCAGTAGCCTAGAGCTTTAGATCCTTTTTTCGGGTCTACAGATCTTCAAAACCTAAAAAAAAAAAAAAAGTTAAGATGTATTTTATTTAGAACAAATTTAAAACACAAGGTATAATGGCTTATGTTACACTACACAATTCCAAAGGGAAGAATGGGTAAATGGGTAAAGTAGTCCACGTTGTAAGTATCCAAATTTGCCTAACCAGCTGGCATGTCACAAACTTTTGAATAGTTTGAACATTTTTCCATGTACATAATTACTGCGTGTTGAATCACCATGCTAAAAAGCAGGTGTAGGATGGGGCCTGTTTTTCAACTGGAGGTCTGTAAACTGTCATTAAGGCTTCCCTTCTTCCTCCTGATGCATGATTTGGTAGGTAGCATACTAATTGGTCTTTATAGAGATTAGTGTCTTCAGGGCTGCTGGCAGATTGTGTTGTTTCATTCTCAAATGTAATGGGAATGTCACAACATTTGAAATGACCTGCCAACTTTCAGATAATTCTGTGCACTCTGAAGCTGATATCTATAAAGCCATCTGGACATAAACATCTAGTATTTTATAGAAATAATACTCAAAAGTTTATTTTTGTTTGTATTTTAATAACTAGCAGAGTTAAAAAAGTATGCTTGCCTCTTGGGCACATTATGGAAGTAAATTAACTGTAAAAAGGCACATTGATCTCAGAAAAAGTTAATTAAATTTGGGTTTGTGAAATTATTTTAATGTCTGGATACCACTATCTTCCACAGTTTTCAAAGTTCACAAACTTCTATTAATAAGTGTAAACTTCTCTGAATATAGTATTTACTCTCATTCCACAGGATTTGAAGGGTTTCATGGAACTGTATGAAGTCTGTGAGCATGCCACAAAAACAGATATTTATATGATTATGTCAGAATCTTTTTTGTATGTGAAAGTTGGTGCTGGAGTTCTAGTGTTGTAAACTGTTATAAAGTCATCACAGGAGAATATTCATTCTCAGCTCTATTGGTGTGATTTCTTCTTTAAAAGTCATTAGGTAAAAGAAGAGCTATTGAAATATGCATTTCACCATTTTTAATGATGTATATTACTAATTTTAACATGAGTCACTTATTAAGTCAGATGCAGATAATCCCATGAGGACTAAAGATGGAATATACAGCAAAGAAGCCAATTGTTAGAGCTGAAAATACACCTAGAAAAAGATTTGTTCACCCTCTCATTTTAAAAACAATGCAATTGAGGCTACCCTTATACTTCCTTATCTTTGAATAGAGGGTCAATAAACCTCTGAGAAGCTATTTTACATGAGGGTGAATGAAAACGTTAAGTTTTCATTAAAAGAGAAATGCAATAGCAATTGAAAGACTCCGGAAAAGAGTATCTGCCTTAAAATATTCTGATGGAGAATGTACAAAATAATGTCCAGGTAAATAAGTCAAATTACACTGAAAACGCATTTTGTCTCCAGGAAAAAAAAAATGCACATTCTCATATAAAACAGAATTTTTACCTAATTCACAGGATTCATGGATTTGCATTTATGATCCGCTGAATTCACAAACCCTAGCTTATTAAATTTTCATTATGTTATTTATTGCATGCTGCACAAGAATTAAAGCAAAACTTTAATGTTATTCTAATGCTGTTTTGAAAATTATTTTTTTCATGATTGCAGACTGACTGATTTAACAAAGTGATGAAAAGAAACCAAAAAGTTTGAATAAGGTATGATAAGACATGGCATCAAAACATTAATTATCCCAAACAAGTGCAAGTTCAGCAAAAATAGAGACCAAAAGAGCATACTAGGTAATCCAGAAACTATCCAACATTTGAAAATTGAATTTATGATGTGTCAACGGGCTTCCAATTCCTTTTCCCCTCTCTGAATAATCATTGCTTAAAACTCTCTTTATTGTTCTTTTCCTAATGATACGCTGCGCCACATGTCATCTGTCAGGTTTCTGTACAGATGCTCCTCAATTTACAATTGGATTATGCCTTGATAAACCCTTCATGAGTAGAAAAAAATCATACATCAAAAATATATTTGATATGCCTAACCTACCAAATATTATAGTTTAGCCTCGCCTACCTTAAATGTGCTCAGGACACTTACATTAGCCCACGGTTGTGCAAAATCTTTTTTCTGCTGCTGCCCAGCATCAGGAGAAGTAATGTGTTGTGTATTGCTAGCCTGGGAAAAGATCACAATTCAAAATTTTAAGTATGGTTTCTACTGAATGTGTATCACTTTCACACCATCGTATAGTTGACACATGGTACCTTGAACAGTTTAAGTTGCGGACTATCTGGATATGTGGGTCTATTTTTGGGCTCTCGATTCTGTTCTGTTGGTTGGTCAGTTTTTCTCTTTTTATACCAACACCACACTAGAGCTGTAAGAGGCAGTCCCATAACTCGGTAGTGCGTCTTTTCTTTGTCTTTTTCCAAGCTGTCATTGTTGTGTATCCGTATATATTAATATATATTACACTGGTACTTTGTTAAATGCCACGAAAATCCCTTTTGGGATATTCATTGGTGGTGTTTCATTGATCACTTAGGATGTTCTATGATCAATGGGAGAAAATTATATTGTATAATATTAAGCCTTCTGAACATGGGATATTGCTCCGTTTTCCTAGATCTTCTCTAATGCCTTTATGACAGGTTCATTATTCATTATAAAAAATTCTTGCACATTATTTGCTAAATTTATTTCCAACTAAAATATTGTTTTATTGCTATTGTAAATTATATAAACTGTTCTCTTTGTTGCTGATGTTTAGAAATAAAATTGGCCTTTTAAATCATATTCAGTAAGCTTTCTGATATTCTCAATTATTTATAATAAATTGTCAACATGTTTGTGTTTCCATGTAGGAAATCATTAGTGACAAATAATGACAGTTTTATTTTTCTTTTTCCTTTTTCTATGTATTTATTTAATTTTATTTTATTGGGCTGTGCAAGCTTTCAGTGAAAAATTGAATAGAAGATAGAGGGTATTATTCTTCATTTTAAGGGAAATGCATCTAACATTTACCTATTTAAGCTGCTGTTTATTAATATTTTAAGTTGTATATTGAAATTTTCATTGTATTTGTTAAAAAAAAGTTATTGATTTTGTTCTATGTGCGAAGAACTGTTTAGGGGGTGTGAGGTATATTCATAAACAGAAATCCCTGCCATCATGATATATTTCTATTATCTTTCAGTTGAAAATACTTACTAGTGTCAGTCCTGACTATGCCTTTAAAATAATTGTAACCCATTTGGATTGATGGGTTATTTAGAAATGTATTGCTGAATATCCAAATATTTGTCAAATAATTTTTCATTATGTGTTTATTATTACTTTTTTAGTTAAATCTTCTGGTGTCAGATATCATAACCTAAGGATTACAGTTTTATGAAAATGTTTGAGACATGCTTTATGACTGAATGTGAGTCAATTTTTAAAATGTTCTATGTGTATTTAAAAATATTTCAGCAGCTATTGGGTACAGTCATTTAACCCTCCTGCCAATCCAATGAGGAGGTTTTTATTATAATTATCTATTAGTCCCATTTTACAGGAGAGAAAATTGAGACAGAGAGGTTAAACAATTTGCCCAAATTCACATAGCTGTGAGCAGTGAATATGCCAGAGAATTAGCTCAGAATATCCTCTTAATCCTATGCTGTTTTATTTGCTGTATCATATCACATTAATGAATAGAGTGCAAACAAAATAGAACTTTTAGGTTACGTTATCAGAAGACTTAGCAGTGAAATTATATTTAATCATGTGAAAGAATTAGATGTTTTTCTGCTGTGTGACACCAAGGGGTATGCTAGGAATGATAAAGGGAAGTTGCAAAGAAACTAAAAAGAACTTCCAGCATACAGAGCTCTCCAGAGAAAATAAACTTTTTAAGAATCCTGAAACTCTCCTCCTCTAAAACTTTCAAATAAGCTGAAGGACCACTAAGTATAGAAAAGAGAATATCGAGAGCAATTGTGCTTACAGACCACATACATTTTAGCCTCCATAAGTAATACCTTCTGTAGTCAGGAGATGGTATGACTGTGAATACTGGCACATTACTAACGTTTCATATTCTTACTGATCCCTTATATTGCCCGTGAAATATTGGTTTTCCTGGAGAAATAACATTTGAGTTGATAGCATTATGGTGGATCAGCAAACACTGCATTTTTGTCAAATGTTAAGTACAAGAAATATTGTGTTTATGTGTTCTGCTTTTTAGTCAATAATGAAAGCAATAAAAATGATTAAACCTTAGGAAAAATAGACTCCCTGGAGAAAGATGAAAAATAACACAAAGCTAAGAAAAGAACAAGCTGAGGAGAAGCATGAGATAAGCATTAAATATTAAAAAATAAAACAAAAACTCATAAAGAAATACTAAAATAATTCCTTATTTTGCCTATCCATCCCCTCCCCTTAGTCACAGGTAATACAGATTTAGAAATAGGGATTCTGGGTCTAAAAGGTTGGCAAGCATCTGACAAGGGGCAAATTCAAGGTGAATTATCATGTACCGCAATAGCTGATAGCAAGAGGAGATTAAGGACTTACAGGAAAACCAAACTAACATGACTTGCAATGAGAAAATCATCTATAATAAATCACAAGTAGATATTGACTCTATGAATAACTCTATTAACTTCCCAGCATCCTGTCTCAAAAGGGGACGGGCAAAAATTCTTCTGTGTGTTTTTGATTTGGGGGGTAAGATGGTTGTGAGTGAGATTCAGAAGGGTGTTACAATAATACACCCAGACTGGAGGAATCGTGGAGGTACAGAGTTAGTGCATGTACCCTCCACTATTCACCCAGGTCAGTCTCTTCAGATCTGGATGATTACACCAACTCAATAATCAGCAGATTCCTGGGATCACTGGCATTGTCCCCCATATTATGGACAGCCGCATGGTCGAATGTCTTAAACAGGAGCGGGTGACTGCTCCCCAGAGGTGCCAAACTGTAGCCACAACATGGCTGTATATAGATAGCTCAGATGGCCCTCTGGCTAGCACGCTGTGCAGGCTTGAGCTAGCCATTTACTAAACTCACTTTTGTGACTAAAAATTTGAAGACCACTAGTCATGTTGGGATGGAACTGTCCTATACTAAAACTCGAGTTCTGAAATAGATATCACAGTCATGATCTTACATGTCTTAGTGGTCTTTTCCTCTTTAAATATGCAGATTTAAAATTTGGTGCCCAGACACCAAAGGGGAGAGAGAGCCCAATAAATGAAAATGAAAAATTATATTGGCCAACAATAACTGTACTTTTTATCTTTTCATTTATTTCATGAATATTTTCAGTTATGGGGGCAAAGAAGCTATTTGATGGCTTTTTCTGTGAGGGGTTAAAAACATACATTGTGTTTGTAAATTAATGTTTATATAATTCACGAGTGTGCCAATACAAATGCGAAGTATTGAAACCTCACACTATATTATTAAGATATATTTTCTTGAGATATTCAAATAACAGTCTCACTGTGTTCCAAGTTCTCTTGGTAAAGAGCACCCTGTATTATTATGAAGGACTTTTACAAACTCAAAAAAATCCTTAGCAGGTTAATAAGCAAGGCAAGCACCTAAAATATAATGGCTAATAATGAGATGCAGTGGAAGAATTTAAGGTACTTTAGTTCAGAAACATGCTAAGTGATTTTAAATCATTGAAGTTCCAGAGGAGGGTATTTCATGTTCAGATTGGGAAAGCCATGATTAGTGGGCAGATATTCCAAGGAACCAGATTTGGTTCTTCAAAATCAGGAAGAACTAAATATTAGAACTCATAGAAAATGTGAATCATCAGAAGGTGAAGTTCAATGGTAACTTGCTAGAGCAGATGCAGTTGTGAGCTGTGGATTTTGTGGGTTGGACCTGCTTGTTGCTGTCATTCTGTTAAACTCCAAGTTTGTACTCTTTTCTGAGGGATGTTTCATAATGAGACTGGAATTACAGTAACTAAATCTACTCAGAGTACAATTGTGGAGTACATAAACAGCATTTCACTTTCCCTGAAGTCAACACAAAAGTTGTAAAAAAAAATTATCTGATAGAGCACAACAGAAAAAAAACAAAAACAAAGCACTATATGAATTAACAAGACTTGTATTTTATTTATATAAAATGAGGAAGTAAAATTTGATTCTTTCAAAGCCACATAGAGCTGCAAAAGTCTATAAAATGCTTTGACAATTAAGGTAATAATGTTAGCACTGACTCAGTTCATACAAGAGGAAAATGAAAATTGCATGAGGGCAAAAATCGGTTTTTGTGTTGGGGGTAAAAAGCTTAACTTGTTGCAATCGTTTTTGCACTTTAGGCACTAAATTTGAATGTTGAAAGCCCTGACTTACCACGTTGAAATTAGGACATATTTATGCAGGTAAAGAGATCTTGTGAAAGTTACTGAATATGATGGTTGGTGATTCATCAGATACTTAGCTAACTGCCCAGGATTGCTCATCTCCTGCCACATGTCAGAGGAAAATAATTGTTCATTGAGTGATCAGAACAATTAGAAAATCAAAGGAAATTGGTTCAAACTGCAACTTCATCACAATCATACAGATTATATTTGGGAAAATTAATTCACTTTAACTTCCTTTTGTTACTTTGGAAAATACATGTAATAATAGTCCCTGTCTGCAGTGAATTCTTGTAAATACTAGATGAGACAATTCAAATAAACATACAGTGTTTATTATTACCTTAATTGTTATATGTAACTACTCTGAATTACTAGGTGTTTATAAGGTAAGTCAGTATTGATTATAGCAATATTTCCTTGTGGTATCATTGAAATGTCTGCCATATCTTTCAATGTTCAAATAACTCCAATAATAATGGATAAAAATTTATTAGCTGAAATGGAAAACAGCAAAACTTAAGCTCGCTCGCTCTCTCTCTCTCTCTCTCTCTCTCTCTCTCTCTTTCTGTTTCTCTCTTTCTCTCTCTGTGTGTGTTTGAATCCACCAGAAGTCAACTGTAGTGTTCACATGATTAATATTTATCAAGCAAACATGGAATAAAAGTGAATTCAGTTTTCTTTGCATCTGTGTTTTAAATAAATAAACTATAGGCTGATTGGGCAAATAATCTGAGACAAAATAATATAAATTATGTATTTTAAGTCAACTCATTTTAGTTTTCACATAGTCCCATCATTCACTTTGAAGCCATTGCAATTTTCAGGACAATTTTACAGCATAATCAATATTCTATGCTGATGTAAGGATGTTCTGGTTTTTCTGGGATTTTTTTGGTGGTGGTTGGTGGCATTTTTATTGTGGGATACCCTTTGATGAATTTTTGCTTGAGTAATACTGCCAAAATCTCACTGGCTTACAACAACAATCACTCATTTCCCATCCCCAGACCTATGGATCCGCTGCAGAAGCTGTGCTCCAGGCTGCAGGTTTGGTTCAAGTCTGTTCATGCATCCTCATTTACCCACCCAGCAGAAAAGACAGCTCCTAGATGGAGTGTGCTTTTCTCACAGATTTTATATGTCGTACCTAGACTTGATATATGTCGTACCTACTCACATTTCACTTGCTTAGAGCAAGGCACAGACCAAATACAGCATTCATAAGGTGAGCAACCATATGCCTCCCACTGGGGTCAAAAGGCAGGTGAATATTAGCTTCCTATCAGTACCATCTATCAAAGTTACATTGTATAGGTCTTCTGTGCTATTCCAATAATGTGATATTTCACACATGTTGAAAAAATATTTTTAGATGATAGGGGTGGAATATGTGTGGCACTAAGCTATTGTGATAATGGGACTTATTCAAATTGTATTTTAATTTATATGTTATGTTGTATATGCTAACCAGTGGGAATGAAAAAATAACATTATAGAATTAGTTTAGGAATATTATAACATGAATTTTTAGTATTTCTTTTCATCTTTCAGAGTCAAAACTCATTTAGCATGAGAATTGCAATATAAGCTTTTATATTTCAAATTTAATTTTTAGAAATTAGAGTAAATGGTAGTGAAAGATTTGGTAGTGGGTTGCATGAGGCTAAGAATGTTAACAAAGAAGTTAACTGCCATCTCTGTCATATCATGTCTCTCCAAACCACCATGATGAATTCTAGTTGATATTTGTGCAACAGTAGACTCCAAAAAGTAACAAGCAGGAATACAAATACACCAACATATTAAAAATTTCTTCAAGGGGCCAGCCAAGTGGATCAGTTGGTTCAGCTTACCCAAGAGTACGAGCTCTGAGCAACAAGGTTGCTGGTTCGATTCCCAGCCCTAGCTGAGCTGCCGCTGAGCTGCCAACAGGTGGCAGGATGGCTCAGCTAAATAAAAAATAAATAAATAAATTTCTTCAATATCATTAAGCCTTGAATATCTGAAAATATATTAATATAAAGTTTAGAATTATTTAGATATACAGCATAGTATATCTAGTATATATATCATAGTATATCTAGACATTTAAATAACTTATGAAGTAAGTGATCCCCCAGATAGATCTAGTACCCACCTGGCATCATACATACTTACTATATATTATTGACTAAATTTCCTACGCTGTACTAGAATTATTTAGATTATCAATCTGTAACCTTTTTAGTGATAGCATGCTATATTATACCAGTACTATTTATAATGTTATCCATATAGATATCTAAATATATTCCCACTAGACAAATATTTAGCAGTTTGACTTAATATAATTTATTTCAAATTCCACTGATGACAATATTTAAAGTTTTGTTTAAAAATGTACTTTTACTTTTATTGTGTGTGTGTGTGTGTGTGTGTGTGTGTGTGTGTGTGTGTGTGTGTGTGTATGGAGAGAGAGAGAGAACATTTATATTGACACTAAATGTCTTCTGAGGAAATATATGATTTTTTAATTACTCCCTAAATTAAAAAGGACTCACATTTGCACTCTACAAATTACTTTTACAAATGATTTTAGTAGTTTTAACCTTTGTCTAAAAAAACTCATATCTAATCTGATTTCTTTACAGATTCCTAAATGAATAACATTTTGTCCCAAGATCTTTATCAGTGAACAACAGAAATTTATAACTCTTATAATTTACAAAAATATTAACATATAATGATATTATCATGAATATTTAGAATTAGAGAGTATGGATTCACTGCCTCTCCCCAACAATTAATTTTAGATTATGGACAAAGCATTTATAATTGTTTTTTTCAAGATGCATAGATATCCTCATATATAAAATGTCTAGTTAAGACTTGCCTGTTTCTCATAATATTGAGTTTAAAATCAGGTCCATATTTTCTGTGCCAAAAAATGGGATAAAGGCATTACTAATTATAACTATATTGTATACAACTTTAAATATATTGTTTTATTACAATGAAATAATGGAAAACTTTCAATAATTTTTAATCACAAATAATATTAATTTGATTTTTCCAATGTTATGAGAATTTAAGTAAATACCTTATTTGAAACCAGGAGTGTTAATGGTTTATTATTTTTAATGGAGATATTAATAACTTCATTTCCAGAGTAATTAATTAATGAAAATTGTAGGAGGGAGGGAGGGAAGAAGGGAGAGAGAGAGAGAGAGAGAGAGAGAGAGAGAGAGAGAGAGAGAGAGAGAGAGAGAGAGAGAGAGAGAGAGAGAGAGATATTGTATGAAATAATTTAAGTAATTATTAAAAGAACACTTCAAAAGCAAGCCTTGTCACAGCTCTGAAGCTTTGCTTTAGGGATTGATTTAATGATTTTTAGAATTTTCTCTAATTTCATCTTTTGTTTTAATACTTGATTTGTTGAAAGAGAAATTGGGCAGGATTGGTGATCTTGGGATAAAGAAATATAAGATGAGGTTCTCAGGTATAATATTGCCTTTGGTAGAACTGAATGAAATCTTTCTTAACCTCTCATTGACACTTAAGAGATGACAGTGTATTCAGGGAACTAGAGTTATGCTGTACAAATGAAAGTAGGACTGATATAAAAATGCAGTCATGGTGGAATTTGACATCCAGGCCATGCCTAGACGAACAAAAATAATTGCACACAGTTTTGAATGTGCAGTTATTTCTGTCATCTTAATAGTCCATTTGACTTTCTGTAATAAAAAAGGATTATTTGATAATCAAAAAAAGCAATATCACAGTATAAATGGTATGTGAACTGGCATAATTGAAAACTAGTTCTGACTTTAAAATGTTCAAGTAAGACTCCATAACTCTTGAAGGCTTGAAAGCATTTAATACAGTTTTTTCTTTCTTAATTTCAGTATTTGTTGCATGAACTTATTCTAGGTTTTGTTCTGAATTGATGTGTATTGGCATAAGAAGTCAATAGTGTAGGCAGAACTATTTGATTATGGGCAAGTTTAGCCCTGAAAATTTAAGAACCTTTAAAAAATGCAGTTGGTAAAATTATTGTAAAGGGGTATTTATGTATATCAGGAAAATAAAAAGGTGGGAAACATGCAAAAATAAAATTAAATTAAAAATGCAATTATATACCAAATATAGCACTTCAATATCTGTAAATTCTTATTGATAATTTTTTTTTATGAAATTCATTTCTGGATTTTAATTACTCAAAGTGTACCCATGTTAGTACCCTATCAGTAGTATTATATTTCTTTTGAGAACACTAGCGTATAATTTGCTGAGATACATTTTTTGGTTCAGAAAACAATTTACCTGGATTAAGCTCTATTTTTTCTTTTACTATTAATTTGATTTTAAATATTTGGGCAGACACTCTGATTTCTTTTTCCATTGCACCACATTGAAATAGTGAGAGAAAAATATTTTCTCTATGTCTTCTATATGTATATTACAGAAAAGTGGCAATGAAGGTTACCAGTTTGCTCAAATATTTACCTCTTATTTCTATTATGAAGTTGTACTTCCCTACCCCATTGATATCACATTTGCTATATAATTTGTTTGATCAATAGATTGGGAGAAAAAGCAGCATGTGACTCTTTTGTGGAAGCTTTGAATAGCCCTTATGCATTCTCCCATTTCTGTTTTCCATTGTCTGTCTGTAATAAAAACATGACCCAAAGAGAGGCTGCTTTTTTCAGCTCAGGTCCCGCTATGACTTTATTGGGACTTTAGCTCTGTGTGTCTACTTCATATTTACATCCTGGTACAAGCAGGATATAAAAATTTATTACTATACATCAGTGATATTTAGGGATTGTTTGTCACCCCAACATAACTTAGTGAAAGTAGGTTGATATAAGGCACAATAGTTTTAAGGTCTGTCTGAGATGCTTAAAATAATTTTAGATCCATCTTCATTTCAGAGATGAGTACTCAGCAATTTTTAGAAAAGTCTCAGATTTCATACAATTTCTAGTCCAAGATGGTGACATAGGAGGGTCCTGACCTTACTTCTTTCCACGGACACACAGAATCTACAGCTACAAATGAAGCAATTTCCTCTGAAAGAAATTCAGAAACTAGCTGAGCAACTCCTACACATCTGGAAAATGAGAAAATACCCAAGTTAAAATGGGTGTTGATACAACCTTAACTACTGGGAACCATTATGAGCAAAGAAGGCAGCTTAGATAATCATGACAGTGTGAAAGATAACTAAGAGATCTAGCCGAGCTGAACAATAAAGTTCATTTTCCACAGAGCAGCATTCCATCAAGCATGGGAGAAGTGGCTGTACCATCCAATGCATAGAAACCAATAAAGAGGGTCAATAAAAATGAAGAAATAAAGGAATATAGTCCAAATGGAAAGGGGGGGAGGGGGAAGAGGGGGAGAGGGAGGCGGAAGAGAAAAAAACCTGAAGTGGGGAGCTTAATGAAAGGGAGATCAGTGGTTTACCTGATAAAGAGTTCAAACCAGTGGTCATAAAGATGCTTATTGAGGTAAGGAAAACAATGAACGAACAATGTGAAAATAACAAAGAAAAAATACAAGAATTTACAAAACAGAAATGACAGAGCTGAAGTATACAATAACTGAAATAAAAATTTTAATAGTTTCAATATCAGACTAAGTTAAGCAGAAGACAGGATCAATGATCTCAAGATAGGGCAGACAAATTCATCCAAACAGAGGAGCAAAAACAAAAACAAACAAAAAAAGAGTAGAAATAGTTTAAGGGACTTATGGTACACCATCAAGCTGACCAATATTCAATTACAGGGATCCCAGAAGGAGATGAGAGAGAAAAAGGAGCAGAGAGCTTATTTAAATAATGGCTGAGAACTTCTCTAACCTGGGGAAAGAGTTATCCAGATCCAGGAAGACCAAAGAACCAGAGAGTTCCAAATAAGATGATTACAAAGAGATCCACACTGAGACACATTAGAGTTAAATTGTCAAAGGTTAAAAACAAAGAGGATTTTAGAAGCAGCAAAAGAAAAACAATTTGTCACATACAAGTAAACTCTCATGAGACAATCAAACAGATTTTTCAGCAGAGACTTTACAGGCCAGAGGGAGCAGATATGAAAATGCTGAAAATTAAAAACTGCCTACCAAGAACACTCTGCCTCAGCCAAACCAAGTTGTCCTTCAGAATTGAAGGAGAAATAAAGAGTCTTTCAAGCAAAAACTGAAGGAGTTCATAACTACTAGACTAGCCTTACAGGAATCATTAAAGAGTTTTTCAAGCTGAAGTAAAATAACTCTAATTAGTAATAGGAAACCATATGAAAGTATAAATCTTACTGGTAAAGATAAATATATAGTAAATTCACAATAATATAATGATTCTGGTTAAATTGCTTATAAACCCAATGTGATGGTTCAGAGACAAAAGTATGAAAATAACTGTAACTACAATGATTTGTTAATGGATACACAAGATAAAATGATGTATTGGGTTGTCGGAAAAGTCATGACATATTTTGTCTGTTTTTCAAAGATCATTTATTTATATAAAGAACAAAGATCAATCAATGATATACTGCCTGTTTTTTTCAATAACATTTTGCCATCTTTCAGTGAGCTTCATAATTCCTCATTCATAGAAGGACCTGTCTTTATTTGCGAAAAACTAAACAAGGTGCTGATTTACAGCCTCATCTGAATTGAATGTCATACCACGCAAGGAGTTTTGAAGAGAGTGAAACAAGTGGAAGTCTGATGGCGCAAAGTCAGGTGAGTATGGTGGGTGTGGCAACACATCCCATAAGCTCCAATAATTTTTGACGGAAGATCAGACTTGTGTGTGGTCTCGTATTGTCGCAATGGAACACAACTCCTTTACAATTAACAAGCTCTGGACGTTTCTGGATGATGGATTCATTCAAACTGTCCAATTGCTGACAGTACACATTCGAATTGATTGTTTGGTTCCTTGATAAGAGCTCGAAATACACAACACCTTTAAAATCTCACCACAATGAGAGCATAACCTTCCTCTGATGAATGTCTGCTTTCGATGTCATTTGAGGCGAAAAATCACGTCAGGACCAAGACCGTTTGCTCACCACATTGTTGTAAACAATCCACTTCTCATCATCAGTTATCAGTCGCTTCAAAAGAGGATCGTTTTCCTCACATTTAATAAGCATATTGCAGATGTTTATAAGCACCGTCACATGAACTTCTTTGAGTTCATGCAGAACCCAAATATCAAGCTTGTATATGTATCCTAGCTTCTTCAGGTGGTTGTGAATGCTTGAATGATGGATGTTCAATGTTTCTGCAATCTCTCGTGTTGTGTAACTTGGATTTGACTACATCAATGCCTTTATTTTGTCGTCATCAACCTCAGTGGGCCTCCCTGACCGAGGAGCATCGTTGAGATCAAAATCACCAGCACGGAATTTTGTGAACTGTCATTGGCACTTACATTCTTGTAAAGCATTGTCACGGTAAACTATATGCAACTTTTTACAAGCTTGACACGCATTCTTCCCTTTATGGAAGTAAAACAGTAAAATATGGCAAAAATGCACAGTTTGGTTTTCCATCTTCAACTTGTTGTAAAATCCCCAAAACTGAACCAAATCACTGAATTTTTTGTTTAGAATGAAGCTAGAACTGTCAGCTGTCAAATGACATTGCAATAACATAGATGCGAATGACTCTAGTACTTCCAAAAATGAACTAGTGCCATCTGTCACAAACATGCATCATGACTTTTCTGACAATCCAATAAGTTATGACAATAAAGACATAAAAAGTGATGATGAGAATAAAAAATGTAGAGATTTAGTATGTGTTTAAAGTTATCAGCTTAAAATAGACTGTGGTAAATATAGGATGTTTTGTATAAGCATTGTGGTAACTACAAAGTAAAAACCTATAGTAGATACATAAAAGCTAAAAAGAATGGGATCTAAGCATACCACTACAGAAAATCATCAAATAACAAAGGAAGAATAGAAGAAAAGAATGAAGAAATACAAAACTGCCAGAAAACTGTTAACAAAATAGCAATAGTAAGTCCATACCTATCAACAATAACTTTAAATATAAATGGAATAAATTCTCCAATCAAAAGACATAGAGTGTCTGAGTGGATTAAAAATCAACAGCAAGACATGACCCAACTATACATTGCCTAAAACATACTCGCTTCGGCTTTAAGGACACACACAGATTAAAAGTGAAGGGATGAAAAACATATTTTAAATAAAAAAGAGGTATCGTACCAGATATAAACATAACTGCACAAAGTCTATAAACAAAAATAAGCAAAAGGTAGACTGTTTAAAAGACTGAGACCATATGAAAAAGATTATGTTAATGTATAAAGTGATTTAATCAATAGAGAACATATATCCTAGTAGATTACCAGATAATGAACAAAACACTTAGAATTCACTACTATGAAGAATTAGAAAGAAAAGAGAAACATATAAAAATATCAACCTCACCAACTATATATATATTTTATATATATTTTTTAAGTTTTTATTGGGGAATTGGAGATGGGGAACAGTGTTGGGGAATTGGGGAAGTTGTTGTCCTTCAATCTTAGTTGTGGAGGGCGCAGCTAGCTCAGCTACAAGTCCAGTCACTTTCCAGCTGCCAACCAGCAGCTTGTGTCGGCTCAGCTCAAGGTGCCATGTTCAAACTTAGTTGCAGGTGGACGTAGCCCACCATCCCATGTGGGAGCCTAACCAGCAACCTTGTTGTTAGGAGCAGGTGCTCTCACCAGCTCAGCCATCCTGCAATCTGTTGGCAGCTCAGTGGCAGCTCAGCTTGGGTGCAGTTCACTGGTCCATGTCGGAATCGAGCCAGCAACCCTGTTGCTCAGAGTTCGTGCTCCCAACCAATTGAGCCACTCGGCCGGCCCTATATGTATAAATTTTAAATCGCAGCATTTACCTGCCCAGTTGATGCTAAAATGATAATATGCAAATCTATGGAGTCTAGTATTTAGACAATTTTATGAAGATGTGTTAGGAATATGAAGAGATCCTAATTGTAGAAGGGGTATCAAAGATTATATACATAAAGCCTTAAAATTGTTCACAGTGGGCTGGCTGAGTGGCGTGTTGGTTAAGAGTTGGCTTGGGACAGCTCTGTGCAGCAGGGCCCCAGTTCGGATCCCACATGAGGGCCAGTGACACTGCCCTCTACAGCTAAGATAGTGAACAACAGCTCAACCTGTAGCTGGGATGCTGTGAGTTGCTGGCGACGGCGTAGGCTGCAGCCCCTGCTGCAGTGGGCTGCCATAAGCTACCGTGTGTGGGCAGCAGCCAGTGTGATCAGCCAGCAGGTGGTGTGAGCTGCCAAGAGCCACTGTGAGTGGCCGTCCAGAGGTTGGCGACCCATCTGCCTCACCCAGGAAGAGAGCAATGATAATACCAACATGGACCAGTGAAGCAATGTCCTCCACAACTAGACTGAAGAACAAAAGGACAGCAACTTGTCTGTTCCCCTTCACCGGATTCCCCAGCACTGTTCCCCAACCCCAATTCCCCAATAAAATCTTTAAAAAAAAATTGTTCACAGTATTAGTATTTTTGTTCATTTTTAAATTTCTTGACTTTATTTTTAGAGCCATTTTAGATTCACAGCTAAATTGAACAGACTCTATAGATATTTTCCATCTATTCCCTGTCCCCACACACTTAGCCACCCCAATTATCAATATCCCCTGCCAGAATGGTACATTTACTACCATTACTGAACCTATATTGACATACCATAATTACCCAAGATGGTTTACATTACAGTTCACTCTCAGTATTGTACAGTCTGTGGGTTTGGCAAATGTATAATAACTATCCATTATTATCATATAGAGAAGTTTCATTTCCCTAAAATTCCTTGTGCTCCACCTATTTATCTCTTCACCATCCCCCAACGCCTGGCATCAACTGAATTTTTACTCTCTCCATAGTTTTGCTATCTCCAGAATGCCATATACTTGGAATCATATAGCATTTGAACTTCTCAATTGGCTACTTTCACTTAGCAATATTCGTTGACGTTTCCTCCATGTCTTTTCGTAGCTTGATGGTTTAGTTTTTACTGCTGAACATATTCCATTGTCTGAATATATCACAGTTTATTCACTCACTTACTGAATGACATCTTTATTGCTTTCTACTTTTGGCAATTATGGATACAGGTGTTATAAGTATCCACATGGAGGTTTTTGTGTAGACATAAAGTTTTCAATAACTTTGGGTAAATACTAAGGAGCACAGTGCTAGGTTGTATGATGAGGGTATGGTTAGTTTTGTAAGAAACCACTAACCTGTTTTCCAAACTGGTTGCACCATTTTACATTCCAATCAGCAAGAAATGAGAGCTGCTGTTGCTCCAATTTCTCACCAGCATTAAGTGTTTTTACTATTTTGGAATTTGGCCATTCTAATAAGTGTGTAGTAACATCTCATTATTGTTTTAATTTGCATTTACCTGATGGCATATGTCGTAAACATCTTTTCACATGCTTGTTTGCCATCTGTATACCTTCACAGCTATGGTGTAAAGATTTGGGGCCCATTTTTTAGCTGGGTTATTTTCTTACTGTTGAGTGTTGGGTTCTTTGTGTATTTTACATAGTAATCCTTTATCAGGTATGTCTTTTGCTATTTTCTCCCAATGTGAGACTTGTCTGATTTTCTTGACATTGTCTTTCATAGAGCAGAAATTTTTAATGTAATGAAGTCCAGCTTATTAATTTTTTTTCATAGATTGTAACTTTGGCATTGTATCTAAAAAGTCATCTCCATGCCAACTATCATCTAGGATTTCTCCTTTTGATCTTCCAGGACTTTTATAGTTTTATTTTTAGGCCTATGATTAATTTTTAGTCAATTTTTGTGAAAGGTGTAAGGTCTGTGTCTAGATTTTTATTTTTTCATGTAGATGTTCCATTGTTCCAGTACCATTTCTTGAAGAGATATCTTTGCTCCTTTGTATTGACTTTACTTCTTGGTCAAAGTTCTGTTGGGGGTCTCTTTATATTTATGGGGATCTATTTCTGGGCTCGCTGTTCTATTCCATTTATCTCTTTTCTTACATTGTCTTAATTACTATAGCTTTATAGTAAGTTGAAGTTGGGTAGTGTTAGTTCTCCAACTTTGATCTTGTCCTTTAATGTTATGTTAGCAATTCTGGGTCTTTGTTCTCTCCATATACATTTCTGAATCATTCTGTTATTTCCACAAAGTAATTTGCTGTGACTTGATTAGGATTGTATTGAATCTATAGATTAATTTTGGAAGAACTGACAGTTTGAACATATTGAGTCTTCCTATCCATAAACATGGAATTTCTCACCATTTATGTAGTTCTTCAATTGCATTCATCCGTTCTTTTTTTTTTAGGTTTGTACCTGAGTATTTTATTTTTGGTGGTGGTAATTAAAGGGTATTTTATTTTTAATTTCAAATACCACTTCATCACTACTGGTATGTGGGAAAACAAGCGAATTTTGTATATTAACCTTGTGTTCTGTAACCTTACTATATTGCTTGTTAATTCCAGGACGTATTTTGTTGTTTCTTTCAGATTTTCTTTGTAGACATCTGCAAAGACAGGATTTCTTTCTTTCCAGTCTGTATACTGTTTATATTTTTACTTGGTCTTATTGCTTTAGCTAGTCCTTCAGCATGACTTTGGTGATAAAGCTTCAAGTTTTTCAGCATTCAGTGTGATGTTAGGCATGGTTTCTTGTAGATCTTCTTTATCAAGAAGAAGCTCTTTTTTATTTGAACAAGTTCACCTCTATTACTAGTTTACTGAAAATTTTATCATAAATGTGTATTGGATTTTGTCAAATGGTTTTCATGCATCTATTGATATGATTATACCATTTTTCTTTTTTAGCCTATTGGTGTAATGGATTTTCAAACGTTAAACTGGCCTTAGACAAATAGTATAATTCCTACTTGGTTGTGGTTTGTAATTCTTTTTATACATTGTTGGGTCCAATTTGCATCTATGTTCATGAGATATATTGGTTGTTGTTTACTTTTCTGTAAGTTAATGTCTGATTTTAGTGTTATGGTAAAGTGGCTGCATAGAATAAATTAATAAATAATCCCTCTACTTCTATCTTCTGAAATTGATTTTAGAAAATTGGTATAATTTCTCCCTTAAGTGTTTGATGATGAATTTAGCAGTGAACCCAGGAGGACCTGGTATTTCCTGTTTTAGAAGGTTATTAATTATTGATTACTGTTCTCTAACAGATAAAGGCCTAAACAGATTGTCAACTTTTATGTGTGTTATAGCAAATTGTGTCTTTAAAGGAATAGATCCATTTTATCTAGATTATCACATTTGTGACCACAGAGTTGTTCATAGTATTCCTTTATCATCCTTTCATGTCTGTAGGCTCTGTAGTGATGACCCCTTTTTCATTTCTAATATTAGTAACTTGTGATCTCCCTCTTTTTTCTTAGTTGCCCTGGCTAGAGGCTTATCAATTTTATTGACCTTTTTACGGAACCAGCTTTTAATATAATTTATTTTTCTCAATTGATACGTTGTTTCTAATTTTATTAATTTCTGCTTGAATTTTTATTATTTATTTTCCTCTGCTTGTTTTGGATTTAATTTTCTCTTTTTTTCCTACTTTTCTAAGATGGGAACTTTGATTTTTGATTTTAGATCTTTCTTTTTTCCTTATAAAAGAGTGTAATTTGACATAGAGACAAACATACACACAGGCAAGACAATGTGAAGATGCAGAGGAGAATGCCATGTAAAAATGTAAGTTTGGAGTGCTGTATCTACA
Source organism: Hipposideros armiger (assembly GCF_001890085.2). Taxonomy (NCBI): domain Eukaryota; kingdom Metazoa; phylum Chordata; class Mammalia; order Chiroptera; family Hipposideridae; genus Hipposideros; species Hipposideros armiger. Next base: position 297,048 of record NW_017732544.1, read on the forward strand.
AGCCAAAAACCACTAAAGAGTGTCAACGAACCATCAGAAAATAAGAAGGAGCAAGGAAGGTTTCACCTGTAAGTTTCAGAGGGAACATGGCACTGCTGACACCTTGACTTTAGACTTCTAGCCTCTAAAACTATGAGAAAATAAATATCTGTTGTTTTAAGCCACCCGGTTTATGGGACTTCGTTATGGCTTTATTAGGAAACCAACAAAGTAATGAATATTATTGGAAAATAATGACCTAAAATGTTAGTATCCAAAACACACAAGCAATTGTTTTTCCAGAGCAACAGTTTGCCTAGGCATTTCAATTCCTTACAAGAGCACTGGTTATTAGAATGGCATTTTTTTCTTTCAGGATATTTACTGTAGTTTTTCTTAGCCCTTCTATTTATACATATTCTCAAAGGAATAATAATATAATATGGTAATATCTCTCTCTGAATATTGTTATTTTTGATGCTATTTTCATTGGTTTTTTAATCAGTCTCTAAAATTATAGTTTAACTTGGTCATTTTTTTCTCTCTGTCTCTCTCATAATTTTTAAATCAGTCAAAATGGGGGAAACTGACTTCAGTTTGCTTTTGTAATAACCCCTCTTGAGATTTCAATCTTATTTGAAGAAATATATATTTATCCATTTCCTGTCAAAATATTTTAGTTTGTGAAATTCACTCCTTTTATGTCTCACTCTATGTTATTTGATTTTTTTAAAAAGCTCAATCCAAATTGGCAAAGACCTGAAGCTTATGCAACTACTGATAAAGTCAGGAACTTTGAAGGCATTTCACCAAATTTTTTCAGTCCATATCAAAATCTGGTTTCACTTATGCACTTCTAAATAAATAGATAATTTGTACATGAAAAATAATAAAGCAAACAAATTAAATGTGAGTTTGAAGTGACTGGTATTCTAAGAGGTTGTGTAGTAAATGAGAAATTTCTTATATCTGAGGGTTACTTTATACAGCAATATAATTTTAATGATTTTTTTTAAAGAATTTATTGGTGAATTGGGGGAGGGGAACAGTGCCAGAGAATCAGGGGAAGGGGAACAGACAAGTTGCTGTCCGTTTGTTGCTCAGTCTAGTTGTGGAGGATGTTGCTTCTCAGGTCCATGTTGGTATTATCATTGCACTCTTCCCGGGCGAGGCAGTCATTTGCCGGCCATTGGATGGCCACTCACTGTGGCTCACAGTAGCTCACGAAAGCACACGCTAGCTGCCAGCCAGGCCCACTGCAGCCTATGTTGTCGCTGCTGACTCACGGCAGTCCAGCTCCAGGTAGAGCTATTGTTCACCATCTTAGCTGTAGAGGGCACAGCGTCACTGGCCCTCATGTGGGATTTGAACCAGGGCCCTGCTGCTCAGAGCTGGCATCCCAAGCCAACTCGTAACCAATGCACCACTCAGCCAGCCCTACAGCCATACAATTTTAGAATTTGAAGAGATATGGGATAATTTAGATCAATATTTACATTTGTATAAACTGAGCCATAGAGATGCTAACAGATTTGGCCAAAATCATCCAGGTGCATCTTACATGTTGGTATGGAACCAATGTATATGATAAATTTCTAACATATTACATATATTTTACTAGAAAGTGGATTAACCATTGTTAGATTTCAATTTATATTTTTGATCTTTTCTGATTATTTTTTAATAAATTCTGATGAAATTCCAGTCTTTATTTATGTATTCATATATTTTATATTGTAATGTTATATTTCACTTTCTTCAAGTTACTTAATGGAAATATTTAAGAAATTTGATAAATCTATAAAATTGGCAAATATCTCAACTTTAGAAACTTCCATCTGAATGAAATAAAAATAGATAGTACAAAATATCCAACTATTATTTTTTCTATTCTTGTTGTTTTTTTGTTTGGCTTTTTTTTTTTTTGTAATGTAGAACATTCTAACTTACTGATGTACATAGATGTACTCATAAAGAAATCATACTCTTTTCTCATTTTGTTTCTATTCTTTAATTTTTCTTCATAGACATTATATATGTTTCATAATTGTATCAAACAGGGACATACATGATAAGTATGTTGTCTTCTCTTCCGTCCACCATAAAATTGTCCTCTGAGATAAAGTTCAATTAAAAGAATCTTGTTTTGAGGGTTAAGAAACCTGAGTTTAATTCCAGCTCTATGACTTTGGAAAAGCAAATTAACCTGTGAATCTGTGTTTTCTCATGTGTTATAGTGTGCATCACATTTTCCTCACATGTTCAGAGCAAATGAAAGGACTTTTAAAATGTAAGGTTGTTAATAGAAACATATTCAGAATTCAGTCTTTCAATTACTAGACATTTTTTTAGGAGATGAAATTAATAACTACACTCCTTGACTAAATAAAACATATACCCAAGGTTATCGCAAGAGTATGTTAAAAGAAACATTTTCAAGTATTTGAATGGCTTTGTCTTGGGTATTAGTTGTATGCGGTAAGCTACTTATATTAACCAAAGGATAAGAGCTTTTAAATGAGAATGAAGTAAATGAGACAATAGGGAATTAAAAAAAGAAAATCATATTGTAATGGTATTTAAGACATTAAGTAACTGATGGGCATTAGAGTGATATCTAAATCTATTAGTCAATTTCTAGGTAAGTCATGTACACATGAAAAACCTCCATGAAATGACAGGAAATAGAGAAGAAAGAACCATCCTTCAACAGTCCTCTAATCTTCACTGGCACCACTTCAATTGTATTTGTTATATCACTTGCTCAATATCACACTTAACATATTTTAAATACAATGCTTTGTGCATGTAGAGATCAAAACATAGAAGTACAGAATTAACCTTGACAGCTTAGACCCCATGTAGCCTGACATGCGTCCTCCCTTTGCTGTGGTCTTACTTCTTCCTTCTTTAATTCTCAGCCTTGCTGATCATACTCTGAAGTTGGCCCCCGCTGTTTTGCTATTTGTCTTCATTTTATTAATTACTAATTTTAATTGCTCGTTAATGTTTACTTGTATGCTATTCAGGTTTCTCAAGATGTTGTAAATACCATGAATGAAGGCCGTGTTGGTTTTCTTTATTACCTTAAACCCAGTGTGTAGGACAGTATTTGGAACAAGTAGGCACCAAATGAATATATGTGGAATAAAAAAAAATGGTCCCTACAATTAAATAAACATCTATTGAGCACTTACTGGGCAGTTGGAATATGTCAGTAAATTAGATAAAAAAGCCCTGCCTTATTGTATGTATATTGTATAAGGGCAAAGAGACCATAGTAGTAAGCAATAAATAATTTTATGGTATGTTTGAAATCAGTAGCTGATGATGGTAAAAAAGAAAATGGACTAGTATAATGAAATTTTGGCCCAGGGCACCTTATGGTATTCACAGATTGAAATGCTGGGTTCGTTCCTGAGCTTTACCACTCATTAGCTTCGGACCTCATTTTCTAAGGCACTTCTGCAAAATTAGATATTTGATATTTACTCCAAGATACAACTGTAATATTCTATGACTATGTCTAAGGTTAGCAACTCTCACAAAGTGGATAAATCAGTGATATAAATAATGAGTGTTACAGTCTAAGAATACAAATGGGGCCATCTAAATTAAATTTAAAAATGACTTTAATAATATATGAACAAAATACGTATGTAACTGGGCTTCAGTACTAATTTTATTCATCTCTGCTTATAAAAAGTTAACTATATCATAGAATTTTTGCAGTTATTAAAATAATACAATGGTAATAACAAACAAAATCACTTCACAGTAGAACATGAATAAAGTAACATTTTATAATGTTACATAATATTGCACTATGTTATGTTCATGATGCTCCGTAATGTTAGGTCGGCTTGGTTTTCTGGAATACAAAAACCTGTGGTGTAAAAAATGTTAGATATTCATAGTCTGAGTTTAATGTGCTCGATATACTGCCTGTCTCCACTTTTCCAGGTGGTTCTTCAAGCTAAAGCTTAACTACTTAGGAGTTTCAAATATGACAAATCGCTCTTTGAAGTTGACTTTTGTGTGTGCATCAGAGAAACACAAGATGGAACATAAATAAAAACAACTCACAGAAACAAGGTTTAAAATCTGACATTTCTAAGCAGCAGGTTTCTCTGTCCTCAGGGAGATAAACAAAACTATTGAAAAGCCCATTAGGTATATTTATAGCCCAGGTTTAATGTCTGAGATGGAAACTAAGATGCCAGGCTGCCAGCCACCAACTTTGGGATGGGAGAAAACACCTTCTCAGAGTGAACATTTTCTTCCTTTTCTCATCGGTATTCCAAAGACATGGCACCTTAATCTTTTAAACAGTGCAAGGGGAACCTTCTTTTAGATTACTTTCAATGAAAATTTTTATGTTTTGTAAAAGGTTGTCTGGGAAAAATTCACCAACCTGTTTTCTGTTGTACTTACTTATTCTTGGATGTGGTGAGAGGGGCTCAGGAAAGCCATGTTCAGAACTTTTCATGGCTCCTTATATGGAAAAGAAATATGTGACTCAATATCTAACCCTGAAGGAACTGTACCAATGAGCTGTCTTCAGAAGAAGAATTATAGCTACTGTATGTGAAGAGCAAAGAATATCTGATAAGCTGTTTGAAATAATTTTAGTTATAGGGTATCTGAAATAAACTTTTCCATATAGATTCAAGGGGTCAAACTGGTATATGTTATGAACTGAATGTTTGTGTCTTCCCCAAATTCAAATGCTGAAACCCTACCCCTTTGTTTGGCTATATTTGGAGGAAGAAAGTAACTAAGGTTAATAAGCTGATGAGGATGGGGCCCTGACACAATAGGATTCGTGTCTTTATAAAAAGGAACCCCAGAGATATCTCTCTCCCCTTCCCTCTCCGTCTTCCTCTCCCCCTCCCTCTCTCTCTCTCTCTCTCTTCCTTCTCCCTCCCTCTCTCTCTGTCTCCCTCC
>NW_017732544.1:304799-310090 GCF_001890085.2 Hipposideros armiger
CTCTCTCTCTCTCTCTCTCTCTCTCTCTCTCTCTCTCTCTCTCTATATATATATATATATATATATATATATATATATATATATATATATATGATATGTGTGAATGTTTACATGATATATATTTATAGATCCAGTGAGTCAGAACTCTGAAATGGAAGAATCATGCCTGTTTTACTTATTGGATTTCCCAGCTTTTATCAGAACCTCAAGTAGGTGCTCAGTAAATACTAGTTGATTAAATGAATACATTTGTTGGTATGCAGTGGGATGGGAAAGAATTCATGTTTTAAATGCTGCCACTGTTTTCATCAGTTGCTCTGGGGATGGAGATAATATTCATTTTGGAAAAACAACTGCTGTCATTAAAGAAACAAAAGAAACCACACACACACACACACACACACACACACACACACACACACACACAGAGAGGTGCCTTTCAGGTATGCACAGGTAAAGCCCAAAGTCTAGGTTTTATAGTCTAGAGAAGAGCTAAATTACACTGCAAAAGTAAAATGACTGCCTTTGTCTCACCATCAAGACTGTGAGTTCCATGGAACTTTGCTCATCATTATCTACATAGCGCTGAGCACAATTTTTGGCATTTGATGCTTGCTTCACAAATCCAAGTTGTCTAGAACTAAATGTATCGACTGATTTAAGATCCAACAAACAGCAGCATGGATCGCTTGTGTATTTCTAAGTTTATATTTGCATTGCCAGAAGCTGAAGCCCTTTGATATATCAAACTAGGAGGACTAACACAATAATAGAAAGTGCTTACTTAAAAAACAAAAGATTATATCTGGATTGAAATTACTTGGAAAACCACATAACAATAACTTCCTGCCAATTACTGTGCACCAAACAGGGTCAGAAACAGTTGATAAACATCATCATATTTCATCTTATAAATCTGTTATTTCCATTTTGCAGATAAGGAAATTGAGGTTCAGAGTTTAAGAAACTATCACAAATATGGCTCCACTAGGATCTGGCCCAATTCTGCATCCTTTCGCCCAGGTTGGTGATATCTTACAGTACTGGGCTGAAAATGAAAACCACAAATTTTGTGCCTGGGAAGGAAGACATTCTCCGCTGCTATTGAAAATGTGCAGTGCCTGTTCTAATTTAGATATGAAGGGGGAAATAGAAGAGCAGAGAGGATTTTTGAGCCATGTATGTACATTTAATTTTTTTGTCTTAGACTGAATATTTGTATTGAATTCTGAATAATAACAAAAGCCTCATAACTATGCTCTTTACATGTTTTACATTTCTATAGGGTAATTGCCTCTTCATAATAAAATATGAAGATATTTCCAAAATTTTGATCATTTTTCTTTTCCTAATTAGTCCTGCCCCAACAGATGTTTTCAAAATGATAAAACTGGCTTCATCAACCTTATTCACATTAGTATTAGAGAAATTACTTGTTTTAATATATCTAAGACTAGAGCACAACAAATTGCTGTGTTATGCAAAATTGCTAGGCACTACAAAAATCCTATCAGCTTTAGGAAAGTAGGGACAGTATGTCCAGAGCTCTGCCCAGTCATTTTTAAGACAGAATTTGATCTTGTTTTATTTTGGTTTTCTGTTTTGCAATATTTAATATGAAGTTCATGACTTTTCTCCTCAATTAACTAACTTCATTCTAAAGTTCTCCGTTTCACCTTTCTCTGTTTCTTTCTTTCTCGCCCTCTCTCTCCATTCTCTCTCTGCCCCTCTCCCATCTTCATATGGGACTTATTTAGTCATTAGTGAGTAAATGCATGCAATACTTTATGTCTTATCTATTAATATACCTACGTTCTAAGAGTTACAAAATAACACTTAGGAAACTTAGACTGGCTGGTTGAAATTAGAGCCCTGCCTTATGACTTAATAAATAATAATTCTAATAAGAGCTTAATCACTTATTAAGCATATTAATATTAAGAGTTTTATTTCTTTTTTAATCAATATAGCCTTGTAAGTAAGCTAATGCTGTCTGCTGAACAATGTACTACCTCTAATTGGATAAGTATGTCTAATTGGATTAGTATGTCTAATCAATGATATCATCTATGACTGTATCAGCAACATCTGGTGTTAACATTCATTCATCTCTCCCTCCCTCCCTCCCTCCTTTCCTTCCTTCCTTCCTTCCTTCCTTCCTTCCTTCCTTCCTTCCTCCTTCCTTCCTTCCTTCTTCCTTCCTTCCTTCCTTCCTNAGAAAGTAACTAAGGTTAATAAGCTGATGAGGATGGGGCCCTGACACAATAGGATTCGTGTCTTTATAAAAAGGAACCCCAGAGATATCTCTCTCTCCCTCTCTCTCCCTCTTTCCCTCTCTCTCTCTCCCTCCCTCCCTCCCTCCCTCCCTCTTTTCCTTCTCCCTCCCTCTCTCTCTGTCTCCCTCCTTCCCTCCTTGCACACACAAAGAGGAGGCTATGTGAGCACACAGTGAGGTGATACCCACCTATAAGCCAAGTGAAGAAGCCTGAGAACGAAGCCCGTCTTGCCAGCACATTGATCTCGGACTTCTGGCCTCTAGAAATGTGAGAAAAAGATTATTTTTTAAGTCACCCAGTTTATGACCTTTTGTTATGGCAGCTCAAGCAGACTCATACTGTATATAAGATATAGGGAGAACAATTTCATTTCTATATAAGCAAAGCTTTGTAAGTCAGTATTTTAAGGTAGTATTTACTGTTTTGAGAGAGCAGTGAGTTCCCTGTCATTAGAGGTCAATAAAAAGCCAAAGAATCCTTGAGTGAACTATTGGTATGGATGGATTCTGGCATCAACTATATAATTGGATTACATGTAGAGCTCTGTTCCAAAGTTGGATAAAATTCTTTGATTCTGTGGCCAATGCCAACCAGGAAATATATTTATAAAAAAGGTGTTAGTCACTGTAATTGTGTGCTTTTTAAATGTGAGAAAAGAAAAAGGCAGTGAAGAGACTAAGGGAAAGCAGCGATTTCAAGTGTTGGTGAAAGAGAGGGTATTGACATGGCTTAAGTGACACTGAAATAGGAAAAGAAACTGTAAGATATTTGGTAATACAGGCCGGATGGCTTGGATTTCCATGATTTTATTAATTAACAACTGACCATAATAATGGCTGGGGAAAAACTGGTTACTTTTACTTTTAGTTTTCTGTCTCATATAAACTTACATTTTTTGTTTTCTGTTTCTTTTCATTTTTTAAGGGTGAGGGTTCCATGTATCTATTTAAAGATACTCTTCAAGAAAGTGATCAAGTCCCATGTAAATAGGCAGATTACAACACATTGATCCCAAGTTGGGAATGGTTTTAAAGTAGTTCTAACAATCATTGAGACAGAGGATATTAATTTTAAAACATTTGATTACTTTTAAGGACTGACTCTGTAAGCAATCTTTGCCTTAGACATGCCCAATTATTGCTATACTTTTTAAATGTTTGCCGAATTCAATAGAAATTTAACATTTTTTTTCTCTTCCACCCAAACTTCTTTTCCTCCTGGACTACGTATTCCTTGCAATCATTTTCTTTGTGCTGAGTTAGTATTTGTTTCAGGAATATTCTTAATAGAGCAAGAAAAATAGCCTAAAGAATTTTACTACCCTATGGATTAAACTAAGATTCCAAGAATCTTAAAAAGTAAGCAAAACTCACATTCAGGCAAAATTTACATATTTATTAGCCTTTGCATAAGCAGATGCCTTTAGTCTCTAGTTTTTATGCACAAGTTGCCAGTTACTTAAAATTCTTTACAGCTGTTATATGACAACTTAAAAATAAAATATTTGACCTTTTGTTTAGAAAGCTGTGAATAAAAATGTAGCATAACAATACATTTCTCAGCCGAGATGTTTAACAGGCAAAGTTTGGTTCAAACCAATGTTTGGCAAAGTTTTTACATTCTGTCTTTGCATTGGCAACAGCAGAAATCAGAAAATGGGTTTCCACAGATGCTGTGTGCTGAACCCTCAGCAACTGAATGTCACATCTGGTATAGAAGACAATCAAGTGTACTTCATCTAAGAGATGAAAATATTTTTATTTTTACATTTGTCTGTGAACAAAGCTAATTGGATTTTTGAAAGTTTGGGTTTTCCCTCTTTGATATCGCATGATCTGATTCATCAGGACTGTTTCAATCATCATCTGCAATTTCGGTGTGCAATTTTATTCTTCTTCTACTGCAGCTGTCGCGTTGCTGCTGTGGAAGTCTTTTGAAAACACAAGTGTAATTGTTTTATTGCCAATTTCAAACAACTCATATTGCCCACGGGAAAAAGCCCATCATATAAGAGTGTGTGTGTGTGTGTGTGTGTGTGTGTGTGTGTGTGTGTGTGTGTGTGTATTCCCCCCCACCCCTGGACAGCATAACCCCCATTATCATTTTAAATGTCTGCCCCTTCTTTGCCACCAACAGCCTAGAAAACAGGCTAGAATATTTTACATACTGTTAAAATTTTATTTCAAAGGTTCATTATTTTAAATTTCAGGTATGTTAAATACCTTCCTTCTGCAAGATAAAATTATTTAAACTAATATTTGTGACCCTAATGAACTTTGTAAAGGGTTCTTCCATAATACTGCTAACATTTTGTTGCATTTATTTATTTTCACTGTCTAGCTCCCTCTTCAAAACCAGTGATTCTCAAGAGTGAAGGGGTATATATCAATATTTATGTTAATGGGAAGTGATAGAGATGGGTGAAAGTCATTGAAGTCAGAGGTTTGTTTTTCTTTACCAGGAGGTGTGTGCTCTAGAATGAGAGCAACTTGAGCCAAGGACAGGGTCTTTTTTGTCTCCTTATAATCAGTTTTTGGCAAAGTGCCTGGCAGACACAAGCTGCATAGTAAATACTTATTGCACAAATGAGTAGATACTACTCATGAGAAGGTTACAAAGATACCCTGAGTGTGTGCACACATTTTATTTTTTCTTCTTTCCTTTTGCTAAAAGTTTAGGTTGTGAAATGGAAAGTAATCTTTACATTAATTTGCATGTACATGGAGGGAGGGCGTGTGTGTTTGTGTGTGTGTGTATGTGTATGTGTGTATATATATACATATAGTAAAACCTTGGATTGCGAGTAACTTGGATTGCGAGTGTCCCGCAAGATAAGTAAACATTTCTAATATATTTTAGCTTGTTAAATGAGCAATGCCTTGCGATATGAGTAGTTTGTTTCCGGAATGAATTATGCTCACAAACCAAGGTATTACTCTCTCTCTCTCTCTCTCTCTCTCTCTCTCTCTCTCTCTCTCTCTATATATATATATATATATATATATATATATATAT
>NW_017732544.1:311713-374744 GCF_001890085.2 Hipposideros armiger
ATTGAGATCCTATTAAGGGCCAGATACTGTTCTAGCTTCTGGAGACAGAGCAAAGAGGGAAACAGATGAAGCTTCTGCCCTAGAGGTTAAAAGCTCTTCTTTGATCACATGATTAGGAACAAACCCCATTTTTTCTATTGCGTCTATCATTTATCCTTATTCCCCAGCTGTTTTCCTCACTGAATTAAAACAGACCTCAGCAGGCATTCTTGTTATTTCAATCATATTAAATTGCATTTTAGCTTACCACAGAAGTTTTAACATGGCTGAAACCAAAACAAATGGACCACAAAAGGTTCTGTCTGTATCTCAGGAGGGCTACATGTGCATGTAGAAGTGTGTGGGGCATGCATTGCATATCTCTGCAAGTATCTTCTGTCAGGCAAAGTATTTTGTATCAGAACTGCTCTGGTAGTTAAGTGTTGAGTCAATAGCTTTCCAAGTAGGATCATACAACAGAAGGCTTTTTTATGGTCTGCTGTTAAGCAATCAATGTATCAGCAAATAGATTAGCTAGAAACGTATGGTGCACACTGAATAAAGTGCAACTAATTTAAACAGTTCCACATGTGTCTTTTGTTTATTTGCTGCAGTTATCTGACTAAAAGAGAAATATTTGGCCTGAATAATCCCAATAATTAAATCAATTATATAATTAACCCTTATAGCTAGATAAATGGTTCTTAACTGCGGCTCTTTTGCTCCCAGGGGCAAGGCAATATTTGTAGACGTTTTTGATTGTTACAACTGGATGGATGCTAGTGGCATCTAGTGGGTAGAGACCAGGAGTACTGTTACATAACCTACAATGCACAGGACAGTCCCCCCACAACGAAGAATTACCTGGCAAAAAATGTCAATAGCACTGAGGTTGAGATACCCTGATCTAGAGTGTGAAAGTCAAAATTTTCTTTTGTAATATAATGTCATTTATTTTGGGATAGAGTTGCCAGATTTAGAAAATAAAAACATACAATACCAGTTAAATTTGTATTTCAAATAATGAACTTTTGTTGTTTTATTTTGTTTTGGTTTTTAGTATCAGTGTGTCACACACACTATTTGGAATATACTTATACTAAAATAGCATTAGTTGTTTGTCTGAAATTGAAATTTCACTGTCCTATATTTTAGCTTGCACCCCTATTTTTGTGGAGCACTTGTACTTTCATTTGTCTCTCCGTGCTGCACTTAACACGTTCAGTCACATGTATAACATAGTACAACCTACAGTATAGTTTTGGATCAGAAAACAATTGGTGACAAGGAAGATGGTCAATTGGAATCAGCAAAATTAGAGAAGATTAATAAAATCAGCAAAATTTTTCAGGATAAAGAAGCATCCCTAAAATATCCAGATACTTTTCATTGAAAATAAGTAGTTTCATGAATTATGATGAATTCTGTTATATGAGGGTTTATGACAGTTTGTGATATGCATATTTTTACTACATTTGCATGATCATGATGAGTAATATCAGAGTAGAATAGTCCCTCTCTGACTAATTATTGTATAAACGTGAGATAGATGGTAAGTATTCATTGAATCTTTCAAACCACATTCAAATCCTAGAGGAGCTGTTCCCAGAGCCTGTTCTGTGAGACAAACAGATCCATGCTTTCGTGGTTGCTGGGCTTTACTTGTCACTGTGATCACATACACTTTTCTCCTTTTATTACTGAAATAGAATTCCTTGGACTTGCGGGAGTGTTGGATCTAGATCAGGGGTCAGCAAACTTTTGAGATGGAAGAGCCAATCCTGTCCCTCACAACAATTTAAAAATTATTCGAGATCCGTAAAACAAATGAAATCACCGTTATGTGAATAATATCCTTTAAAATATTTATAAATGAAACTATGATAGTTTTATTTTCATTTTCAGTTTTACTTCAGAGCCACATGTACGTATCCAAAGAGCCGCATGTGGCTCGCGAGCTGCAGTTTGCCGCCCCCTGGTCTAGATGGTTCTAAGCTTAGTCCCTCTTGGAAAACTGCCCTGAAGAGACCAGGCTCTAGTTCAGGGCTCTTTCTGGAGGCATCCAATGACTGGTTGGTTACACTGTGTGAAGCCTGGGCCTCTTTCCTCTGTGGAACAACGAGGAACGGCCGTTCCAGCTTGGACACCCTGGAGAATCAGCTGCGTTCTTCATAATGGCACTGCGGTTCAGCACCTCCTCCTACTCATTCCAACGTCCCTTACTTCCCCACAGAGTTGATCCCAGGGCACTTCTCAATAAACCTCCTGCTTGCAAACATCCATCTCAGAATATGTTTCCTGGTGGCCACATCAGGGGTCAGATGGGTTGTTTGTTTATTACCAAGGGTTCTCTGACTGGTAAACTGTGAACCTTAGTATATTCTTTGCTACAAGTTTTTAAACAGCATGTGAATGTGTGCATACATACACAGGTGCACAGAGACACTTTTTTTGGCATGTCAGGGAATGCCAAACTTCTTTGTTTTTGTCGTGAGCCTAGACAACAGCAGGTTTGGGCAGGTCTTTGTCCTGTCTGTGTTCAGACAATATTGTATTTTAACCTTCATTGGATCTCCCAGTCAATCAAACCAGCCTTATTGTTGATTAACTACATGCTTATATACTCTAGTAGGTACTGTGTAAAATCCAAGCTGTAGATGATTCAAATAATAATTAAGAGGGAAAAAAAGCATTATTTTTCATTTTATTAGTCTTATTTGTAATGACATTTATTGTGCATTATGATTAAAAAGATGCTTTCCCACGCTTTTTCTCATTGTGTATGTTCTCACAAAATCATGTGAGCTGGCAAGCGTTATCATTCTCCTTTACAGAGGAATAAACTGAGATTTGGTAAGATTGATTACTTTGCCCCAGGTTGCCCAGGTAAGAAGCCCTGGAACCAGGCAGCTCAGGGTCCTACTCTTTCTACTGTAAACCCAGCATAGGAAAGGCCACTTCAGAACTGCATCTCCTGCCAGAACTGACTCTGGGAAGTTAGACTTGAATCTGCTGCTGGACTCGGGGACATTGCTGTTTAGGCAGTGATAGGGCCAAGGTACCGGTGGTTAAAAGGGAAAAAGCAAACAGGGCAACTTTGAAAACGTTTAATTCTGTGGGCCAGCTCAGCATATGGAATATTATAGGGCTGCCAGTACCTGATATGTAGTGTCACAGCACATGAATCAAGATTGTAGGGAAATGTGAATATAACACAGCAAAGAATGTGACATAACTAGAGATTATCTGTGGGCCTAGTATGTAACAAGTCTCAGTAAGTACTTCTAGAAATAATTAATGGACATATTTAGAGTGAATGTGCAGATTCAGTCTAATGTGGCCATCTGGTGAGGTCATGTGACCTTCTTTTTCTGGAAGAATCAGTCTATGGGTGCTCCATATTATTACACAATGAAGCGTTTCCTTGGGATTGATGACTTGAGCCACCTGGTAACGGTCCTTGCTTGAGTCCCCCATGTACGAGCGTCGTGCTGTGGTGAGTTGGGTGCAAGGACCTGAGGCTGGCAGTAGATATGTATGTTAGGGATAGTGTCGGGGAAGGAACTTAGTGCTCATCCTGCCAGAAAATAGGCCCTTTGCTTCCTGGAATATAGCCAGTCCTATTGGCTTTGTCTTGCCATCACCTCCATGCCACAGAATGCCTTCATCGGAGAAGTCTAAGTATTAGCAAACTTACTGATTCATTTGTGTTTTATTTGCTCTGATGAACCTATAAGATCTTGAAGGCAAAGATAATATTTAGGTGCACTGTACCTTTAATATAGTAGTCACTTAATAAATGTCTTTAAAAAGTCCTACTGAGACAGAGCTAGGCCTTGAATAATTGGAAGAATTCAGATAGTAGAGACCAGTGGAATGGGTGTCCATGATGACCACATTCATAAGTAGATTTTGACCTGTACTGAGAATGGTGTGGAAAATATCTCATTAGAAATCATGCAAATGGTAAAGACTTGTGGGAAGGAGAATTAGCTAGGAAACATATGACCATATTATCATACAGGGTTTTGATTGTCAGAAAGAAGGTTCACTGTGGTTGGATGATAGCCAAAATAGTTACGGGGCAGAGAAGCTCTTGATTCAAGAGAGCTTTAGGGAAAGAAATCATTGGTTAGTAAGAAAGATCAGAAAAGTCAGAAAAGATCTGCATAGCACACCCAAATACAGTGGAAGTCATTTGTTATTTATGAAGAAAGCATATTATAACATTTAAAAGGCAAAAAATATTGCACTGTTCTTTGCTACTAAATTCTAATTTTCACATTCTTTTAGAAAACTACAGTTCAATTCTTTAAGATTGACTGAAATTTTACAAGGCATATAAAATCTACATAAAATAGAATATATCTCTGATTAATAAATATTTAAAGATAATAATCAGAAGAGCACTCAGGGCATAGTTATTCAAGGTCCAAGTTCTCCAAATTGTCAAGTATGCAGTTACTCAATGTTTTTTGGCTTATGTTCAAGTTTTTAAAAAGATATATTTTTGCTTCATGGTTTATAAAAGATAAGTGACTACACCTTTTACAATGATGTCTATTTAAATTAGGTTTCCATGATGTCAGATAAATGATGTCTTCTTTTCAATTTTAGCAGAAATGGGGCAGATCTGAGAAGAAGAATTTATTCAGTTTATGTTCCAAGGCAATCACATACTGCTTATTTTGGTTAGCATAATATTCTGTTGCACAGTTAAGTGCTATTAATTTATAGCATCTCTAAATAATTTGAATTTTTTTTCTTTTCTGATGGCCAATCCCACTGATTTCATATAATTGCCCCCCACATGCCTTGTGTTTAAAACTACCGATATCAAAACAGTTCTCCGGCTTGCACTGTGCTTTCTGTTTGCCACACACAGTGCAGTTCTGTGGGTAGATGTGGTGCATTTTCTGAGTACTATCTCATATCTGAAGTTTTCAGTTGAGTAAGGCCATTGAAGACTGCCATCCACCTTGCATACATGTTCCTTTATTTTCCTATCTACATTTCCTTCCTTCAATGCCATTATCAAATTCTGCCTGATCCAAGACACTTGCCCATATTACATTCATCAGAATAAATTTCTCTTTTATATTCCCATTACTCTCATAACACTTTGTCTGAATATTTATTGCACTTTTTATGCGAGTATGATTTATGTTATTAGCAATTTATAAATACTTACATCATCTACTAACTCATAGGTCCCTGTGATATTGGAGATAGCAGTGGGGAAATATATACCATTGATTTTTAATTTATCACAGTGTCTTACACATCTAACTCGAACATTCTAAGCTATCAATAAATCTTTACTGAATTAAGTAAAATGTCTGAAAGCCAGTTTTAATCATTTTGTTTTGAAAAACAGTTATTGATTTTGATAGAACAAATTCTGTCATAAACATGAATTCAAGAAATATTGCATATGGTAGATACCAAAAGATCAAAGAATAGCCTGTCACTTGATTTGTGACTTTGGCAAAGTTACTTTGTGGGGCATAAAACACTGACATTGGAACCAGATATTTTTGTTACTTTACATCCTGATAACTATGTGGCTTGAAAATGATTGCCTGTAAATATTAGTTTTGCCATTTAAAATTTAGGAAAATGATCATATCTAATTTTTCTTTCTTCTTGGGGTCAGTGTGAGCACCAAGACAGAATGAGTAGAAATTTAGGATACTATAAAAATTGAAGTCATTTTTAGTACTGTTTTCTATTTCATGATCTATGTTGGATTAATAAATACTCTCTCCTCTTGCCTTATGCAAATTTTAAGAAGATTAACAATGGTTTTAGAGTGTCTTATAATTTGTAAATCATGTGTATGTATATTATCTCAATCCTCACAATAGACTTGGAAGATACGATCTATCTACACACTGCTAAAAATAGGCTATAAAACAAAATTTTGAATCTTAGCTCTGTGTGTGTGTGTGTGTGTGTGTGTGTGTGTGTGTGTGTGTGTGTGTCTGATTTGTCTTTGTTCTAAAATTTTTACATGGTGGATTATTTTGGGTTTTGTTTTTCTTTGTGATTCTTAAACATGACACAAAGAATATGTATGCATAATATCTAAATAGAAAATACTTATCACATTATTACTGTTTTGAGTAAAAAGAAAGAGAATAAATAGGATGACTCAGTATCTCACCATAAGAGCCACTGGTTATCAGCATAATTTGGATATTATCATTGAAAAACAATTACTGAACATCTATCATGTTCAGTTAAAGGAAGATCTCATATGTGTGAAATAACACCTCAACACTGCTCTTGAATATCTTCAGAAAACACATTTATATAAGCATATCTTTATAAAAATGTTAAAATTAACCTTGTTCAAAATTATAGAAATTCTAAACCCTTAGGCCTATGACCTAACATAAACACAATGAATAAATGTTGTGGTGTGTTTAATCATACTCATACAGTTTCCAAAGCATAAAATCTCAACTAGATAGAGGAATTCTTATGTTTTCCAATATGGTATTAATGGTACTTTGACAAGGATTTTAAACATTTCGAATGATGTGCTTTATTTAGCAGAGCTGATATCTCATTGCATAAAGTCCTTAATTTCTGCAATATTTTATGCTCTTTTCCAACATACTTTGAAAGTTGATTCTTTAAGTTCTCATTCCTTGGCTTCTAGGCTCATGGAAAATTTGAGGCTTGTCTTCTAATTATATTGGTCTTTCCCGTACTTTTATCCCTTGCCTGGGAATACTCATTCCCCAGAATTTCTCTTTCTCATATAATTTCTTCTGGTTATATTCTGACTCTATTCCTACAGTTTATTTTCTTTGTGTATATATGTTATAATCTGAAATCCCTCTTAAAGTTTTTATTTGTAATTTCAACCGTTTGACGTCACCTCAAAGATTGCCCAATATAACCTTTATCTAAATAGATCAAACAAATATATTTGTACCTTAAAACTATCCCTCCTTCTTTCATCTTTTTGATTTCTGTTATTTTTTACAAGCATTACCCTAGATACCTCCAACATTTCAAATACATTTTTGACATAAACATATGGTTTACTCTCATGTTGTAACAACTGAGCAAATTATATGGATTCTGCCTCCACACTACTTATGCATTTATTCATTCTTTCATTAAGTTTCTCATCCATTCACCTATCCAACAAATATTTCTCCTTTCTTTCCCATTTAATTAAATCTTATTAATATTAGCAATATTCTGACACAGTCTTCTATTTCTCCTTGCTGTCACTATTTGAAACCATTCTAAAACTAAAAAAAATAAGAGTAATATTCTAAAACATAAAACATAGATCTGATCACATCATGCTCTAGTTAACAAACTTAAAGATTTCCTGTTACTTTCCAGCTTAATATAAAAGCCTCACATTAGCCACAGTCCATAACACTGAGTCAATTTATCGGTCCAAATTTCCCAGTGCACCTGTACATATAATCTACGTTCAAACAAAACTAGATCGTCTACTTTTACCTGTGCATTGCTTGTGGGTCTGTGGTCATAATAGTTATCTTCCTAGTTCTATCACCACTGCCTGTCCTCATCTGTCAAGGCTTACACTCAAATACCATTCTCTTTAAAGAATACTTTTGGACTCCCCATAACTCAATGCCACCTCTCTTCCTAGTAAAGCCCCCTGAATCCTTATTTTTACATTTCTCTCTCACTTTATCATAAACAAACTGAAATTTAGGGAGCTGAGAGTTTCGTCAGAAATTGCCCTGGTGGGCCAGGGAGAGAAGCAAGGGGACATAGGTTCAAATCTTAAAACCAAAGTTTGATTCAAAGTCATCTATACTTTTATTTCATATAGAATGTATTTCTGCATGACATTTATTTTGAAGAGAGTGGTTCTGTAACTTGAAAAGCAGAAACCTCATTTAAGTTTATGTATTCATTTAGCGTGACTCCATTTGTACTGCAAGCTTAAGAGCAGAGCTTACATTATACTCACTTTTGCTTCCTACTTCCTCCCCCAGCATCACACAGCCCCTGAGGGAGTAAAATAATGGAGTGCTAAATTAATCTGGCTATTTTTCAGTGTGTATGCCAAAGCATATTTCTGAGTATGGATTATGACCCATCCAGGAGAGTTGCGTCTAATCAAAAGACCTTTGTTATTCATAGGGAGGGAGTTCACTATAGCAGTGCTCCCACAAGCATGGCCTCCAGAGGCACTCTGGCTTTAAATCCTGTTTCTGCCGTTTACTAGCTAACTGATCATGGAAATTTTACTTTGTCTGTGTCTGAATTTGCTCATCTGGAAAACAATGGAGGATAATAAAAGTAACTACATCACATAGTTGATGCAAAGAATAAGTGAATTAAGATACATAAAGCTATTAGAACAGTATCTTGTACATGGCGAGAAGTGTATGAGTTCAGACAATTAAGTTTGCAAACTCATCCTAGAAAAAGCGCTACATCCCTCATTGCTGAATGTCACTATGGTCACCTTTGAAGTACTCCCCTTTGGAAGCTATGAGCCAACACCAGTGCCTAGTCCACCGTTCAAAGCAATTTTGGAACTGTCTTTCTGGAATGGCCATCAGAGCTGTTGTCATATTACCCTTGATGTCCTGAATGTCATCAAAATGTCTTCCTTTCAATATTTCCTTTATCTCCGAGTAAAGAAAAAGTCATTGGGGGCCAGATCAGGTGAGTAGGGAGGGTGTTCCAATACAGTGATTTGTTTCCTGGCTAAAAACTCCCTCACAGACAGTGCCGTGTGAGCTGGTGCATTGTCGTGATGCAAGAGCCATGAATTGTTGGTGAAAAGTTCAGGTTGTCTAACTTTTTCATGCAGCCTTTTCAGCACTTCCAAATAGTAAACTCGGTTAACTGTTTGTCCATTTGGTACAAATTCATAATGAATAATCCCTCTGACATCAAAAAAAGGTTAGCACAAGTTCACAAAATTAACTGTCAGACCTTGTATGTGTTAGTTATTATTTTAGTAAATATTTATATAAATATAGTATATATTTATATAGTAGTTTAATATTTATCTGTTAGTATTTATTTGTCCTCTTTATATACCCAGCATCTAGTCCCTTTCCTATGCTTGAAGAGTTCCTGCCTGATACGAGCCAAAAGTTGACTCCTAACTCAAGAGAGCAGGCTTTGTATTTACATGTCCTGCTCAGGCAGACATGTAATATAAGCTTAACCAATCAGATGGGTCATTCCAGTGCTTTGATATGGATACTAATGATGTCAGCAACAAGTTGAGTAGCAAATCTCTTTGGATGGTGGTGCCAATGACAGAAGTTTTTGCATATAATATCCAAGGAAAACGGAGAGTTGCAGGGCAGACTGCAGTGGCCTGCATTAACAGCCTCAGATCAATGATTGCATTCCATCTGTGATTCTAGTAGCCTGGACACCTTTTTCTTCCCAATATTTTTCAGACCCTGTTTTGCCAGTCTCCCTATGATAATGGGAACCACCATATGTCTGATTAAGTAATATATACATAACAGCTTTCTTGAGATAGAATTCATCTACCATGATTCACTCCTTTAAAGTACAGTGAGTGCTCACTTAACATCATTGATAGGGTCTTGGAAACTGCAACTTTAAGTGAAACGATATAATGAAACCAGTTTTACCATAGGCTAACTGATATAAACAAGAGTTAAATTTGTATGGCTTATCCTGGTCACAAAAACGTTACCAATCTTTTAATTAAAGACCCAAAACACTTCTAATATTAAACATTGACATAAATGTGAGCTATATATCCATTTAAGAAAGATGAATAAAAACAAGTAAGAGAATGATTTTCCAACCTGCTTATTCTAGGTCAGGGTCTCAGGTGGTTGGAGTCTGTACTGGAGGCTCAGGGCGCCATGCCAGGCTCACCCTGGGCAGAAGGCTCTTCCATCATGGGGTCTGTCTCACACACACACACACACACACACACACACACACACACACTCACACACTCACTCACTCACTCACTCAGTCAGAGTGGGGCAATTTGGACATGCCAATTCATCTCATGTGCACATCTTTGGAATGTGGGAGGAAATTGGGCTGACCCTGAGAAAACTCATGCAGACATGGGGAAAACATGCAAGCTCCACACAGACAGCGGCCTTGGCCATGAATTTATTTATTTTTCTCATCAACATTATAACGAGACAACGTTGAATGAAATGACATTATTCAAGGGTCTGCTTTATACAATTCAATGGTTTTTTGTATATTCACAGTTACGCAATAATCACTACATCAATTTTAGAATATTTTCATCACCCCCCAAAAAAATCCTGTACCTAACAGCTGTCACTCTCCACCCCTTCACAACCCTTAAACCTGTAGTTTAGACACCCACGAATCTACTTTCTGTCTCTATAGATTTGCCTAATCTAGACATTTCATATAAATGGAAACAGAATATGTGATGTTTTGTGACTGGCTTCTTTCATTGAGCATAATGTGGTCAGAGTTCACCCATGTTGTAGCATGTGTCATTACTTCATTTCTTTTTATTGCATTTTATCCCATTTTAAGAAAACCAATTTTACTTCCTATTTATCAGTTAATAAACATTTGGGTTGTTCCCACTTTGGGGCGTTAGTTTTTGAAACCAGCCTTTGAGATGTGTTCTGACTCCTAGAAGCTCTTCTCAGCTGCCTCTTTCCCTGGTTCTCTCTGGTGAACTAGCTGGTTAACAGCCTTGCTTGTAGCAGTTGTAGAGCTAACAAACTCCTCATTGCCTCCCGCCAAAACCTCCAGTTTTTTGTGCTGCCCTTAGATTTGAATTCCCCATATTCTGTTCAAAATCAAATCAATTCTTGGGAGAGAGCTTGAGAATTATTTGTGCTTCAGGTTTATCTCTCTGCCTAGGCAAAGTCTCTGAGCTAGGAACAGGAAGAATGACCCACTTCTCTCAGTGACACTCTGCTTTACCAGTAGGGTGCTTGGGGATGGGGTGGGCAGCCTCTGATTTTCTCCGTGTGGCTCATCAAGCGTAGAACTTCTGTCCTGAGAATGAGCTGGGTTTTCCACTTCTGGTCCCCAAGGCCTGCTGTGCCTGTGGTTAAGCCTCCACTTTCTGAACTCCTGACCTGTCAGAGCATTCACTTGGAGTTCAGCTTGTACTACACAGAGATGAAGGGCCATGACAAGTGCTGGTGTACTGTCACCCTCAAGCCAACATCGTAGCCATTGATTGGGAGCTGGAGGGATAGAAAGCTGCCATCTTCTTGACAGCACATGCCCAGAGTGATGCTTCCATCATGCTGAGCTTGCGGGGATGGGATGGGGAGTGTAGGAGGGAGTGAACTGTGTACAACTAGCTATTCTCGCTATTCTTACTGAATTTTACTGAATTTTTATTTCATTTATTATATGCCTTTCAACCATCTTTAGAGACTTATCTTGTCATGACTTTTATCACGTGTGGTCATTTGTCTGGGGAACAGGTGTGCAGAGCACCTCACACTGCATTCTTATTCATGCCTCTCAATGTCCTATCAGTAAATGCACTTTCTACTTAAAGAATCCAAATTTAGCTTCAATTTTTTGTGTCTCAGAACACTAGTTAGTGTCATATTGAAGCTTTACAATCAGATATCTAGATAGCAAGGCCTGCTGTGGGAGTGGCCTGCATTTCTCACTCTTGAAACAAATGTGAAAATGGGACTTCCATGAGTATAGGGAATATAATAAAATTCCACCCTGAACTCACAAGGTTTAAGGGATTCGGAGTGCTTTCTTCAATAGAATAGTTTATTCTTCCACACTTGGATATACTGAAAAAAGACTCTCTTAGCCCTAGTGAATTTAGTGTAATCTGTACTTAGCTATATTGCAACTCTTTTTACTGAGGTCAAAATTCAAATTCACTTTTATCTCAATGTTAACATAGACATCTACATGCCTGTAATTTAAATATTATAAGTAAAGCTGCATTTAAAATTCTGTAATTCCTAGTTCTGTATCAGTTCTTAAGTTTGAAAAACATTTTGGAAAAATACCTCTTGTATGACATTACTCAATATTTATGAAGAATAAAGAAAATGGTAGGATAATATGAGTGTGTATTTATTCCCACATTACAGCTCTCATTCTTTGACATGCCGGTTTTTCTAAAGAATACATTTAGGGCAAGGTGTTTGGAAAGTGTTTGTTTATTAAACAAAATTTACACGTAATTAATTGTGAGAAAATTTTGACATAGTCTGCATTTTCTTCTGGTAAATGATCTTGACAAACGATCTAGGTAGACTGTGAACCTAACAGGCAGATGCATCTGTCAATGATCCTTATAGCCAGCCACGCCAGCCACTGGTCAGAGGTCTTAGTTGCAGCCCATTCCTAATGGGTAAGGGACAATGTGATAGAATGAAATGTTACCAGACTGAAGTGTCACATCTTAGATGGGTGTATTCTAGTTATTTCTGTAGTTGCACTTTTCCCACGAATAAACTCTAAGTTCCTTGTGGGCAGAGAACATGTTTGATTTGATTTCTTGCTTCTTAATAATACATCTTAGGATCGTTTTTCCCAGTGTTTTTTTTTTGGTGTGTGTGTGTGTGTGTGTGTGTGTGTGTGTGTGTGGTAAAATACAAACACATTAAGTTAACCATTTTAACTATTTCAAAGTGTGCAGTTCAGTGGTATTAAGAACATTCATAACGTCGTGGAGCCATCTCCATGGTCCATGGCATAATTCTTTTCTTCTTGTAAAACTGAAACTATGCCCCTGGCAGCCACCATTCTACCTCTGTATCTACAATTTTGACTACTCTAAATACATCATAGAAGGGGAATGATACAGTATTTGTCTTTTTGTAACTGGCTTGCCTCAATTAGCATAATACCCACAGGGTTCATCCATGTTATAGCATACGTCAGAATTCCCTTCCTCTTTAAGACTGAATAATATTCTGTTGTACGTATATGCCCCATTTTACTTATTCATTCTTTTGTTGATAGGCATTTGGGCTGCTTCCACATTTTAGTCACTGTGAATAATAAATGCTGGTTTGAATATGGGTGTACAAGTATCTCTTTGAGATCCTGCTTTCAAATCTTTGGGGTATATGCCCAGAGTGAAATGATGGACTTTTTGGTAATTCTATTTTTAATTTTTTGAGGAACCACCACACTGTTTTTCATAGCAAGTGTAAGGGTTCCAATTTCTTTACATCCTCTCTAAAGTTCGTTATTTCATGGTTTTTATTTATTTTGATAGAAGCCATCTTAATGGGTATGAGGTGGTATCTCATTATAGTTTTTGTTTGCATTCCCCTAATGATTAATTATGTTGAGCATCTTTTCATGTGCTATTGGCCATTTCTCTGTCTTCTTTGGAGAAATGTCTATTCATGAATTATAGGATCTTGTATGTGTATAATTACTCTCTACAAGTGAATAAATGCTTAAAATTCTAGCTCTAATTTTTTGAACAATAGAGCTGTAAGAAAATTTTCCATTGCTAG
Organism: Hipposideros armiger; assembly: GCF_001890085.2. NCBI lineage: Eukaryota > Metazoa > Chordata > Mammalia > Chiroptera > Hipposideridae > Hipposideros > Hipposideros armiger. The sequence goes on from NW_017732544.1 coordinate 325,165, forward strand.
TCTCTACATGTCAAGAGCAGAAGAAAGGCATAATTTAATATAAGTCTAATACATAATCCGATTGGCATTTATACTCTGGGAAATGAGAAGAAGCATCAATTAGGAGGCAGAGACCTCGAGACTAGGTCGTTTTCTACATTGATATTTTAGATATGTCACATATTCTCTCTAAGCATCAGCTTCATCATTTGCAAAATTATTTGTCTTTATTTTTTTTTTCAGGCCAAATAGCTGTAATTATGCCATTTTAATATTCCAGTTGCAGTTGACACTTTCCAATCAACCAGTTCTTAGTAGTAAATGATATGTAAATAACGTAGTCTTCTCATTTTTCTGGAGTACTTCATCTCTTTACTACCTATGTGAACAAGAACTGCATTTCTGAATTATATGATCACTGGCTTATGAAGTTAAGCCTGATGCAGACTACAGATAAAGGAAAAACTCAACTTTAAATTAATTCTCCTAAATTGACCAAACTTTTCTAGAAGGGAATAAATAGACTGGAGTTTTCCCAGAACGTTCTTCTGACTCTGATGAGCTGAAAAAGTCTTGTAGCACTAATCAATTCACAAAACAGCGCTACTTATGAACATATCACATATCTCTTGTGAATTCTTTGCAATATTATAACAAAGACTTGTCTTTAAATAATGTATTCCAGTTAATGAATGAGTCCATGCATAGTGGTTAGATTTTGTTTCATCTTTTTATAAAAAGGTGAAACAAAATTATTTGACCACTGCTTATCATATCAATTTTTCTGTAAGTTATTGCCCAAGTAATGACTAAATATAGACTTAATATTAATATTAAAGAGCACTTTTAAGGGAAGTAATCACATATTTGCTTAAGCATCCTGTTCAGATCATAAATCATGCAGTGTGCCATGGATTTTATACATTTAAATATCCAGCTAATTTTTATGTTGATTATAGTCATGTAAATGGGCTTTATTTCCCTGGTCTTTGTTCAAAGTCTGTTAACATAAGGAGATGATTTTTAAATAATTGTCATACAGAACATGTTCCATTAGCAGAATCAAGGTATTCTGGTGCTATAATTGAATAATGTCTGTTTTTTTTATTTGTAGAAAAAAAATACCTAATGAAGATTTTTTATTTTATTTTATGTTTTTCTTCCAAATATATTTGTCTTAGAATACTGACTCTTGCTGTATCTTATCAACCCCATAGATGTGTAAAATGGTATATGATATGCCACAGAATTGAATATTTGTAATTTAAAGATGCCTTGTTAGTATTTCAATGGTATTTTACAAATAGCACTATGACTTGCAGCTGCCAAAAAAAAAAGAATAATTTTGAGAATCATGGATCTAAATAAGAACATAAAGAAAAGTGAAGAGAAAGTTAAAATGTGGAAAAATAATATTCCTAGCTAAAAAAACAAAAAGAAAAAAAAACAAAAGAAACCTCTTTGAGTACTACAAAATGCACAAACCTGTCTAGTATAACTATATTAAATCATTCGAGTGCCCTTAACAATTTTCCAGTAGGAAATTGTTCTAGAGATTGCCTGCCGGAGGGAATATTAAAACTTACTCTCTCTGTTTGAATGAAAATGCTCCATAACAAACCTTAAAACATTTATAAAAGTTCATTTGCCAGAATTAATGGCAATTCAAATACTGAAGCTAATTTTATTTGAATATTTATGTAAAAAAGAACAGAGTCTTGTTTTGGTAGGTATACTGCTGCAGAAGAAGAGTTAGAAATTTACTTTTAATGATTGGGATAGAGATCTCTGTTTCTAAACCACAGAATTACAATTGAGAGAGAGGGAGGGAGGGAGAGAATGTGTGAAGGAGGAAGGGAGAAGGAAAAAGGGAAGGGAGACAAAGTGGAAGGAAGGGAGGGAGGGAGGGAAGAAGGAAGGAAGGAAGGGAGGAAGGAAAGAAAGAAGGAAGGAAGGAAGGAAGGGAGGAAGGAAGGAAGGAAGGAAGGAAGGAAGTAAAGAAGGAAGGAAAGAAAGGGAAGAGAAAGGAGGAAGGAATGGAAGAAAGTCAGTTGTACAGAATAACCTATGGAAGGTGCTAGAATGTGAATCATTATCCGTATTACACAGTGATGTCAATACAGACACTTTTTTAAGGTTTTAAGCATTTTTCCTTAATTAACTTGATTTTAGCTCTTTGAAAATAATTTAACAATATAATGTCATTATTTGCATAATCAAAAAATAGAATATTCTTTCTCCCCTCTGCAATCCTCTCTGCATGATAAGGATATATACTTTGAAAAGTACAGATATCTATGGAAGATTTCTCACAATTAGGGAATGACAATAACATGAAATATATTTCTGTATTCTTCAGATATTTGAAATAAGGCCTCTTTTCAAATACAAATATATGATATTTTTATTAAAAGACATTTTAATTTTGCATTTTTCAATCAGATTTTAAAAATAATTTGAGGTTAAATTGTTCACTTCTCATGAATAGTTTATGTGCATCCATGACGCTACTTGACAATTCAGAGCATTAGAAGGGCCAAAATCAGTCATCAATGACTTGAAGTTAATAATTCTTTACTAACTTTCAGACTTTCTGCCCTAAAATCCAAATAGGTACCCAATTTTTTATTAGTCTAAATTAGAAATGTTATAAAGTGTTACCTGTATATCTAAACTGTTCAAACAATATCCAAAAATGTAAATAAACTTTGTAAAATGCTGAAAAGGAAGTATCAAACTGTCAGGTGAAAATGTAAATTGTTTTAAATATTGCTACTTGGCCTCAAGAATATTAATATGGTTATTAGCAAACAGTTTTATATACAAGGACATGCTCTTCTCCCTGGTAATTACTTTTCTCACTTGCTTTGCTTCCTTTTATACAATTTTCCTCAATACTTTCTCAACTTTGGGACTCATTGTACTATAATAGACAGAAATAAGTGTTAATATAAAGGCACAGTGAAATCATACTCAGATGAAAACAGTATGGCAGAGAACGTGCGTTTTGCCAGAATTGCCTCTCTGAGGCCCACAACATGCAAAACAGACTTTCCAATTGTTGGGAACCCACAAGTTTTTTCAAATTGTCCATATGTCATTATGACATTCTATCAATTATTCTTGAAATGAGGCGCAATATTTTTCTCTCATATAATTTTGTTCAAAATGTTACTTTAGAGGAAATAAATAAATCTGGGGAAAGCAAATATAAATTTTTCCTTAAGTACTGGCTGAAAACCATTGTTATTAGGCAAGACGTGTACATAAGAGAAAGTCCTTGGTTTAAAAACCAAGGGGTGTTTTATAGGGAAAATATTAACCTTTGAGACAGTCTGCAGAGGTCTGCCCACATTTATATTTGGGTAACAGGAAAAGAGCACAATTTTCTCAGCCTGCATACAGTACAGGCCTTAGAACATTCTACCTGAGTTTTCTCTGCAACATGGAGGATAGGATGATATTTCTTTTGTAACTGAAACAGAGCAAGGATCTAATCTTAAAATGTTTGTTCCAGATTTTAGAATTGCAAGGTATGTCTCTGAACAAATGTATTTGTGTTGTAGTTATTTCAGCTTATTACCCACCCTTTAGGTCCAGCATTTGATAAAAAATAAATGGATGCCCCTTCTTCCAGTTTTTAATCAATACCATGGCCACTTCATCCATTTTGACTGCCCTCAGAACAGCAAGCGTCTCTATTCTAGGTTTTTAGCCTTGTCCCCTGATTAATTATCATGACATAGCAACACAGTAGCAGTTTAATTTAATTAGCTATATGGTTCTAAAGACAGCTGAAGTGAAGTCAAGGCCTTCATTTTTGTGCATGGGATTTATGCCCTTATAGAGAAGCAAGCTTTTTCCAGATCAAATTTACTTCTGGTCATTCCAAGAAAAAGGAAATCTATCAAGATAGGAACATAAAATATACATAAAACATTTAATAATTTAATCTCAAACTGTTGGAACAATGAATTAATGATAAAATTATGTTATTCTTAATGAAGACATTAATTGAGTTGTAATTTAAACAAAATAGCTAAATTGGTTGTGTTAGGGATGGCCACCACCTGTATTTAGGAATGTCTGAAGGAGGAAAGGTATTTCAGTATGCTTTTGGAGCTAGTTATCTATCTATTGAGTACCTTTATTGCATCATGTATTTAGTTACCAAAACAATCTACTGTTCACTGTGGATACATCATTTCCTCAATTTTACAAGTTATTATATGTACGAATGGTGACTAAATGATTATATGAAAACATAAACTAATGCTTATAGATAATAATATATAGATAATATATAATAACATATGTAAATAATATATAACGCATTTCATATACACACATATATGTGATCTACATGCTTTGCTATGTATATAATCTATAAATATTATGATCTACAAACATAAGTTTAAGATTTTATATTTTCATTTGGTAACCATTCAGTGCTCTTGGAATTTGAACTGAAGATTTCTTTGAAGAAGTGATAACAGCAATAGGCCGTGTTCTCCTTCAGTTTATTTATGATTTTAACTTCTTCATAAATCTTTAACCACCCCATATCCAAAGCAGATCTGTAGAAACTCCATATTAATGTCTTTCATATTTAACCACTTAGGGGGCCAGATTTAGAGCCTATGATGTTTTAAAAGTAGGGGTCCTGGAGATACCACTAAGCCTCTTAGAATTGAGGGTTCTCTGTTTGTCTGTAGTGTGACCCATAATAATTTGATCTTGGTCTGGATGCCACCTTCCAAAAATGCACAGTAAAATCAATCCCTGTGTCATTAAAACTTTAAAATGAATAACGCAAAAATCTCTCCTAAACGCTCCATTCAAGATTTATAATTATTTATTTTTTAAGCAGAAATTCCTCCATTTGATCTGCATAATATTGCTAACCAATGTCACTGATTTTTTTCTTACTTGCTCAATTGTCATTTACTTGGTTATTTTTTTATTATTATACATTATTGAAAACATTTTCAAGTCAATTCATACTCTTAGAAAACTTATAAATCAGGATATAGGCAGTTTTAAAATGTTTTGTCCCTGTATCTGATCTTTTGTCTTGCTCTAAAACATGGTTTTATCCTTCCAACCTGTTCACTTCCCCGGTGCGTTATTTGCATGGATTTGAAAGCATTTCACCTCCTTGCCAAAGCTCTTTTTATCTTAGTGTTTCTCAACCTTAATCTATTTTCCTGTACTAAGTCTGTAATTCTGCCTCTACATTCTTTTATTCCCCATGAACTTATCTCTAATCACAGGCATTTTTTTCCTGGATAAAGCCTGCAATTCCCTATGTTACTATGCATTCCGTGTGGTTCTCACAGATTCAGTAGACTAGTGTTTTATTTGCATTCTGGGCCACACAGATATGTTTTCCCAGCTAAAGCTCTTCCTATAGGTATCTCAGCCAAAGAAGAGAGAGCATCTGTACAAAAGTTTGGGTGATAACTCTCACTGTTCATGAATGATAAGCGTTTTGTTTTTAGTAATTTGCAAGCAACCATCTGCATCAGGAATCAAAAAAAAAACAAGACAAGAATGCAAGTATTTGCTACCGTTTTAGCTGAGCTACCTGATTTTAGGTTTTGTGGTTCTTCCCTTCTCAGTTTAAGGTACTTGTTTCATACCTACAGAAGCAGCTGCCTGAAGTTGGTCATTTAGAGAAATATTTAAAAGAACAGTCTGAAGACAGACTCACGTACTTATGGGTCTAATTCTGACCTTGTTTGTCTGTTCTGATCTTACCGGCTTTGGAATTTCCCACCTGCCAGAATTCTTAAAATAGCAAAACGCATAATATCTTTTTATTTTCCAAGACTTTGGTCTTCCCCTCATTGTTTCCCCTCTCTCTTTTATCTGTTAGGGAGCAGAGTCCTGATACTAAAACCCAGCTTGTTAAAATTAGGACGATGTGTCCTAATAGCAGGATTTCTTACAGATAATTCCCACTCCTGTATTTGCTAGGACTCTGCACTGAGATCTGTGGGGGAGGTCCTGCATTGTGACATTGGCCTTGTAGGCTCCACTGCTGTGCTGTGTCAGCACAGATTGCCTCTTTCTGCAGCCACCTATGGGGACACGTGTAGTCTGTTCATGTGGACATCTCACACTTCCTTCAGCTGGCTCCCTAGAGCTTCTGCAGTCATAGGGAGGACAATTAATTTCAAGTGAGTGCTCCCACTTATCCACTGCCATACTGGATTTAAATGGCCCTTGACTGTTAATATGGCGAGTGAGGCACTAGCTATGTCTTTTTTTCCTATCTTGCAATACTGATATGTATGATATATGCTTTCCTCATTTAGTCAGTTCCCTGTCTTTTTTGTTGTTGTTGTTCTCCTTTTGGCTTTAGCATCTCAGTTGCTTTCTATTTCATTTTTATTCTCATGTGACTTAGGCTTTAGTAAATCATTAATTCATTCAGTCAACAAATATTTAACACACACACATGTTTGCACTGTTTGCAGTAGTGGGGATGCAACGAATAAAACAGACTGCTCTGACTGAGATGACAGGCTATAAAAAGTAAATAGGTAAAAATTACAATAATTTCAGCTTGCAATAAGTGCCAAGAAGGAAATAAAATGGCATGTTGTGATAGAGACTAGAGAATGATGAATGGGGAAAGGAGATACTTTATAGCGGATTGTCAGGACCAGTCTTTGAATGAAAACCCTGATGAAGTATGCCGTTCAAATATACAGAAGATTGGTGTTCCAGGAACAGTAAGTGAGCCAAGGCTTCGTGGCAGAAAACAGTTTAGCTGTTAGAACAAGAAAACCAATATGGCTGAAGCAGAGTGATGACAGAAGCATGGATACACAGTGAATTTGGAGATGTTATGAAGACCTTGTGGAATGAATAAAAGTTTCTATTTTATTTTTAATGAAATTAGAAATCAAAAGAGTGTTTTAAACCGGGAAGTTCAGTTGGCTGGCTTATGTTTTAAAATGATTACAGCCAGCGCGATAGCCTGGGTGAGAAATGATCGTGTCTTAGACCTGGGCGGTATTAACATTATTAGAAACAAAGGCTATTTTGGTACATTTATAGGTTTAGCTGACATGTCATCCTATGACTCTCTGGGGAATGCCATTCATCTGTCCATGATGCTTTATAATTTTTAGATCTTCATCAGGTAGCCAAAGGGTTTTCCTTTACATGTAGAATGATCCTACTTAGATGTTCAAAGTGTCTTTAGTGACCAGTTAATGTCTGGGAAAAATGCAATTATTTAGGAATGGAGAACAATATTCACATGCAGCTCATATGAACAGTGGGGGAATCAAATGATAGTCTAGTGGAAGATTTGGTTGTTGAAAAAGGAATAATAAGAGTTAGCAATAAAAAATGGTAACATTTTAAAGAGGAAGTAAGTGGAAATTGTAGATAATGATGTATGGCCTTGACAATGAATATAAAGTATTTACCTTTGCTAGAAACAATGCTGTTGGGGAAAAAAAGCATTTTAAATATCACCACTTTAAGTCAAAATAAAGAAATTTCCTAAAAAAGGTAAAATATGTTTCCTCATGACTCCTTATTACTTATAGTATATAGGATATAAAACGTCAGCATAGTAATGCAAGGCTCTTTAAAACTGATCCTGTTCACCTTTATTGGTTATTATTCCTAACACATGGCTCAAGGTTTTGCCACACTTATTTTTTGAATTTTTCTTTGACTGCTTCATCCTTTATTTTTAAAAAAGTACTTACCTGTGAGATTAACCCTACTTGTAATATTTTCCTCTTATTTATCCAACTCTCAACTTACTATTTTAAGTATCGCCACAAATATCACCTTCTCTACAAAAACTACTGTGCAGTTGCTAATGACTTTCTCCTTTATAATCTCATAGCATTTACTGCACATCTTTAATTTAGCAGAGTCTAATTTCTATCTAGATAAGTTTATATTTCTGTCTCTTTCACTAACTGAGAAGCTGCTTCTTGAAACCATTGATATTATTTATTTATTTTTCTTTGCACACTGACTGTACAGACCAGTAGGCTACCAATAAATACGTAGGGAATTGAATTAAAACCCTATTACATATAACCATAATCTAATCCACAAACTGCAACAACACAATGGATGCGTAATTTGGACTGAAGGCAGGAACCAGTGTGTTGTAGTGTTCCTAGGGTAAACCATCAAGATGGGCTGTATTTGTAATTCCCTAGAGACTACACTGATGTTTACATGACACGCTTGGTCTCACAAAATAGGGGAAGAAAGAATGACATGCTTCCTAAATTTTTATTACAATAATTATTATGATTATGGAGGCTAAGCCATGTCAGATACTTTGCTAGCTGTTCTCCTGCTGCATTATCTCAATCTTTTAGCTTCAGTTTAGGAAGATACTTGCTAATTCCATTTTAGAGGCAGAAAATAACAAAGCTGAGAGGGGTTCAGTGCCTTTCCCAAAATCTCACAGCGGGGAGATATAATCCCAGATCTGTTTGACCCCAGGGTACTTGTCCCTTCCTCTGCATTACACTGACACAGAGAAACAAATCATCCTCTTAGAAAGGGGTAGGCTTGCACGTTAAGCCTCCGTTGTCTGCTCTAAGAAATGGAGGGAAGGGCCTGCATGCTCTATTTCGCTGTAAGCCTGTGATGTTCAGCAGGTGTTCAAAAAGGTTTGCTGTTGGTCAACCACTAAGGGGCAGTGATACACAACAGTCTGCTGATTGTGGTTCTGAGCAGTGAGTCATGGCAGCTCCAGGTCCATTGCAAGGGAAAGAATTGAATCCTCTTGGTTTTATTTCTCAGTAGAGAACTGGAGCAGAAACAAAGCAAAACAGTGTGTCTCCCCCCAGGATCTAGTTATACCTTTTACCAAGACAAACACATCACATTCAATTCTCCTCTCCCACTGCTGATGAGAGAGAAATACATTTAGGCCATCAACCTGAGTAGCCAGATGACTCTCACACAAAAATACAGAGTGGTTTTGTTTACAGACCTCTTTCTCCCCTTTACTCACTTGCCTATGTTCATAAAGGCAAGCAAGTAAATATTGCGCATGTAAAGATGTTTCCTTTTTGGCTGAGCTTTAGATTTCCAATGGGCTATAAAGTCTGAATGCTCGACCTTCACCAATTAATGTATGGGTAGCTGATATCCTCCGAGCTCAATCAGCTCCAGATCTTTTGCATAATATCCTCCAATTTTGTTTTTACGCTGGACAAGATTAGATGCAGGGACATTGTTACAGGTTAGGGGGAAAATCTGCACTATAGTTGACATGCTGTATTGATCTAGTACAAAGTCCAACCATTACTGAGACAGATGGGGGAGCTCTGAGACTCTCAATCAGCTATTGCTGGTGCCGCTGAACATGCTGACAATAGCTGTAGCCTGTAAAGCGGGGTTTACATGCCTGAAATAAATTGTTTTGATTAGAACCTTTAGGAGAGAGCGTCAGAAGGTACAGTTTTATTGACTGCTTGCCGAACAACACAGACCCGTGCACTGTAAGCTTGTTTTGCTCGTGTAAGTCAGGCACCGACTAGGCTTTTATTTTCTAAGATTACTGACTTGGAGTCTAATGTATTATCATTTGCCCTGAATTACTGCACACACGGCATCTGAGGAGGTGGAATTAATTCTCAAGTGTTGCTGACCTCTGTGTATATGTTTGTTTACTAGCCTGTTTCCTTCTAGCTGGTATAGTTTAATTTTGGGTGATAACGGTGACTTTGATTACTTTGTAATCCTTTAAGTGCTGTGGCCAACAAAGTGAGTTCAAAAAGCTGCCACTGGGCTCTAAAGAAACCAATTGTAAAGAGAATAATCATATAGCTGGCTGTATTAGTGATGCTTTCTCTCCTGCTCTGCTCTTCTTCTTCCTTGATGCAACCTTTTTTTTTCTCTCTTGCAGAGTGTTTTCTTTTAATCTGTTGCTGTTTTTCAAAATCATGACAATTCGGTGCAATCAACCAAACAAAATTTGGACAAATCTTTGTAAAATGCAACATAAGAAGCTAGCATGCTTTTTTGTTTTGTTGTTTTTCCCTAAAGCTGGGCCTGTGTTACATTATCTCCCTAGAAAGCGTGCATTGTGATGCTCTGTTCCCAACAAAACGCCGCATGGAGGCCATTCTTTCTTACTTAGCCTGCTTATGTGGGTTTCAGAGTTGGCTGTTAGAGATATAGTACTGAGCATATACAAGGTTTATTATATGTACTACCTGTAATGCCACCATCTTGGTGCATCTGTTGTGCCTACACGAAAGCAAACATCTTGCCAAGAGAGAAAATTGTGTGTGTGTTTTCCATTCACACACATTTATTTTTAAGAACGTGAAATTAGGGGCAGGAATAAAAGGAAACTGTATGTAGTATATCAACTTTTTTTGTTACAAGTACTGTATTGCATGTTTTACATATATTTGTTTTATGTCAAATGTATCAAAAACAAACAAACAACAAAAAACTAACAAATACATACTGTCGTACCTATTACCTATTAAGTGTGAATGTTGGTTCATCAATCTTCTGGTATTTACTAGTCCTACTACATTCTAACTGTGTCAGATTAATGAATCAATTAATAAGATGAATGTAGAACATAATAACTTCCCTGTAGAATTTTATAATTCATTCAAGAGATATGAATCATTGCATTCAGTTGTTAGCTAGAAAATGCTAAATGTCAAATGGTTATTAAAGCTATGTAATAAGGTACCAATAAGGGCCAGATTGCTAGCTGAACAGAAGAATCGTTTATTTCATATAACAAACGCCTATTTAAAACAGGACATGTATTAATTAACACGGCAATACCAGCAGATATGGCTAGCACTTGACCACCAGTACTGCGTGTTTCATAAATTGTCCTTAATATGTGCTGACAACACCAGATTCTAAAGTGTGAGATCCCGGGTCTCAATTTTTAATAACTCATTTGAATGACAAGTTGCCTAGCTTTCAATTTGTATGCTGTAGGAGTGCTAAAGGTGGAATGAAATCTGCTAGAATCTGCACCTTGGATTCTGGAGTTAGCTCTTAAATATAGGACCGCTCATGAGAACTTTCAACATGCAATCTGTATTACCAGACACTCACAAAAGCTAATTGCAAAGTACCTGTCATTTTTCTAAGTGGCATGAGCACAGTACTGCTGAAATTTATACCGTGGAGCTTTTTCTCATCATGATTATTGCAAGATAAATAAAAAAGATGATTGCATAAAATTTAGCAGACAGTTCTCTATACGACAGAAATGGCGGGTGTGATTGTATGGAGTTCGCTTATCTAGACCACTCACCTCATCCAGTTAGGCTCTGATAACCTGGGGCTGTTGTAGGCCGCAGGAATTTCTTGTAGTTCAACTGCACTAAGGGTTCAGTGTTCTCCCTCTGCTCTTAAGCAGACAGGATGGTGGTAAGCATTGCTCTGTCTTTTCCTCTGTGTTTTTGAGAGAAAGTATTGGCACTTACTTTGCAACAGATTTGATATTCTGTTCTCTGAGGAAATGCTGTCACCGGTATTATTTACTCTCTGAGCAACAAAGCCTCATAAATTACAATGGTTCTCCAGACAGCCATTTACAAATTTAATCAGGGATGATTTTCTTGCTTTTTTCAATTATCCCAAAGTTATATTCAGGCACTATAATATACTAAGTTCAATACCATATTTAGTCCCGAAATATGACTACAATAAGCTTTCGATCTAAACGAAAACGTATAGATGATGGTACATCTAGCTTATAGCCTATTAGAAATATGGTTCTTCTTGCCTTAAAGTCTGTAAGTGCTGCAAGAGATTTCAGGTCACCCTGTCTGCAAAGGCCCTGTATTGATTCCCATTGGCAACACACATAACCAGTAATCACAGAACATTAACGTGAACTGGAGGCCTATCCCTCCACACAGACTTTGAAGATAGACCTGAATTTGTGTTCTGCCTCCACCATTTACTAGATATATGCCCACAAGAATATTTGAGCTTCTCTAGGACTCAGTTTCTTCAAATGTAAAAAAAGAATCATATTAACCCATCTCTCATACAATTATTTTTAGGATTAAAAGACATAATAGATATAAATAATATAAAGTAGTCTAAATACAGACTGTACTCAAATGATACCCATTATAAATAGCTCACGTCCCTTCTCTTTTTAAATGAAGCAACTTAACCTGAATGAATTTAAATAACTGCCAAGGATCCTATGAAGAATTGGGATTGCCTCAGGGTTTGAACATGTGTCTGCAGTGTTGGATCATTTTCTATTAAACTCTTTTCTGCAGCAGTTTGTATTATATAAGCCGCTCAAATGTAAATAATTCCCCGAGCAGTGTACTCACTGTGTAGTAGAGATTCTCCTATTTTTGTGCCATTTCAAGTAAGGATGTAGAGGAGTAGTGGCCTGTCACCTCTGGACATTGCCCTAGAGATCCCAATGGCCTATTAGGCTTCTCTCAGGTTGCTTTTACATTTGGACGTGGTGCTCTTGGACGCTGATGCTGGGTGAAGTGGAGCTGCCTCAAAAATCAATACTCAACAAGACTGAACTGATGTTAATAAGCTGAGTAAAGGACCTTGGAGCAAGGGCCAAGAGTAATGGCCTTGAAAAATTGGAAGGATAACATTTCCAATGGTAGAACAGGAGGTGAGGACCACTGCTGGGAGTTGTGTATTTATTTTTTTCATTCTGTTTATGATGACCTCTGAAAGCTAATAATGGGAGACAAGAAAGAAATATGTGAACAGGCAGACTTGAAGGCTAAGCACACACAGCTACATACATCTGTTTCTTTCTAAACAGTGAGATTAACTACTAGTAAAAATTGCAGCAGGCAAACAGTAATAATTTTCTTAAAAATGAGGATACTAACTTATAAGGGTAGTATCAGTGATCATCCCAAATCTTCTGAATTTTAGCATTTAGGGAGCCAGATAGATAAGCTTTTTAAAAAAATAGGCCAAATTTAGAAAATATTAAGCATGAAAAATGTATGCAAAAAAACATCGTTCGCTTTAACATGCCACAGTATTACATAGGATAAAATTGGGAAAGCAATAAAATAATTTTTTTATACTCCTGTGCTATTAATTTTGGCTCTGGGATTATAGTTTGATCCTATTTCATTGATTGAGGGGAAAAAAGGTAACATTCAATCATTTCCAAATAAGAATTGATTCAAAATACAAACTTTCAAGTGTTGAAGTCACTCTTTTTTTTTGGGGGGAGGTGTGAGGGGGGTTGTCACTTTGAGGGGTAAAAAAGTATAACTATCGCACTGTGTTGTATGGCTTAAACTAATTAAAAAGGTGTTTATTTCACAATAAAAAAAATGAAGTCACTCTCTAAATCTATGAAAACTATGTGTTTGTAAGTATGTATTTATACATGTGACTTGACAAATAGGTGTCAAAAGCAGTGTATTGAAAGCAGTATAAGAAGAGCTGGAGTCTCTGAGACATCCCAATAAATATGAATAACACTTCTTTTCCTTGTCCAGATGTTTTAAATTGATGTCTGAAACAAAGGAAAAGGACATGGAGGACAAAATATCATCTTATCTACTGATAAAGACTAAGCTGGAAAACGCAGTTAGTGTTAGAACCAAGTGGTTCTACTAAGTAACCTCAATGTAGAATAGATACAAAATAGAATAAATGTGTCATCCCATCACTGCAAAGACCTTTGGAATCAGTGTGACCCTTATGCAACTATCTCATAGATTGGACTCTTTCTAAATTCTTTACCCATGTTAATCTAACTCCTGGAATGTTTAATATTTGCCTCAAATATCTTGCTATCTCCAAGTCTGTGATATAGGGACATTATTTATCTTCAATGTGCTGTCCATTTTTTACTTAGGTTAAAATTTATCTTGTATAAATGAAGCATTTACATTTCACTTGTAATCTACCCAAGCGATGTGGGCATGTCACATTTGTTTAGCTTTAATGAGCTTTACATACAATATAAAAGAAGGTTTCTATATCTGTCATGCTCTTATAATTTTAATATGACAACCCCAAGTATAATAAACCTTAAATGCTTCACCTTTGTGTTCTTTTATACTTTTCATAATGTACCTTTGAAACTCATTCCCTCCACTACTCAAAAAAATATATATCCATGTACACATATGTATGTATGTTGGAAGTTAAGTCTCCTATCCCAGCATCATTTTTAACAGAATATGATATTTTTGTCTCTATTCAGAATCTCACCTGAGGAATATCGAGTTTTACTGCAACTTTTCTTAGTGAATTTTCCTCATTCCTTCTGAACTCCTTTGTCCTTCCTTTTCTCAACCCATTAACGTGTAAGACAAGCAAAGATGCACGAGGTCAAACCATAAGAATGTGCCATCTATGGTGCATATCCCAGTACTTGACATGTGCCTAGCATAGCAGACAAAGGCATCTAAAGTTATATGACTAGTTGTTAATTAAGCATTTAATAACAATGACTAAAACATTTATTAATTGTCTTCTTTTGTAATAAAGTTAAAATAATGCTTATCTGAAAAGGTAGTATGAAATAGCTATTATCCCGTTGCTGTTTACTCTGTCAAACTGAGACCACATGGTCAAAACTGAAAATACTCAGTTCATCTGTCTCCTTCCAAATACGTCCATGTTTAGAAATCTCAGGTAATTGTTATTACTATTATTTTTTAAATTCTAGTAAACATTAATAATAATAACAACAATAATGCTTCCAATAGAGTAGAATATGGACCTCCCTCTGTCCTTGGATTCACTTTTGCCCACGTGATGAATAGTAACTTTTCCCATTGGTGAGAATAAGAGACAAGAATTAACAAGTGTGACTCATCCTTGTCCTCTCTCTCTGATCCACCTGCTAGAAGAAAGCACATACTCTGAATTACCTTCCTTAAAGCTTTACAGGGGTAGCACCCCATGGAGAATTCATGTAAGTTCCCAGCAATGCTTGAAACTGGGTGGGCAAGTTCAATTTCAGAGTGGAGTCTGAGCAAGCCCACCTGGCTAACAGACTGAAAGACGGCTTCTACAATTTAGGCCTTATCAATATTCTTGGTGCTCTTTTGATCTCCATCTGTCTGATCCCTGTTTCTCATAATTGATTCCACCTGAGCAGAATACCAAAGATACTGTTGCTTCCTCCTTGCATTGCAACAGTATCTCACATTTATTTTTTCATTTATTTGAATTTTACAAATTTACATTGCTCATAAACTCCACTCAATTATGATTCATTGTTTCACAATTATTTACCTTTATGGCAGAGTTATAGGTTTCATTATATTTATAATAGCTTTATTAACTTTTCATTAGATGCAACTGAACATTAATAGAATCTCAAACAATGATCATAGAAAGGAGACTTAAGTGACAACAATCTCCAAGAAATACAGTAAAAAAAACCTACTCAAATAACATCTAATAATGTTGGAAGATTTGGAAGCCAAGAGTATAAATTGCCTTTGTATATGTTTTATTTATGTCTACCTCCAGGAAATCACAGTACTACCAGATTTTTAGTGCAAAGAGTTCCAAGTTTTTCAACCGTTCAATATTATTGAAGATTTTTCAGTTTTTTCTTATTTTGTAGGAAAACTTAGGATTATTATCCTGGTATTTCCTTGATTCTTTGTAAATTCAGTCATATAGACAAAATATCTTCTACATGGCATTTTAATGCCAGCACTTATCGTGTACAAACCAGTGTCACAGAATCTTTAGTTTGTCTTTGTTTAATCCATTAATAAATGAATCATCTGGAAGTGAACTTGCTTCCTTTACCTATAGCCACGAGTTATTGTTCTTTCTCAAGAATATATATTTATGATATGTATTTTGGTTTTCCACTTTTTTTTTTGACCCTTGTATTTTACATTTTATTTCACATTTAAAATGAGCTTCTCTATCATCCCCTGAAAAAAAAAATGGGGGAAAGGGAGAGAAAGAAGAGGAATTTCCAGATTCCCTCGACACCCTCTTGTATTTTTTGCCCTTCAAATATAAAGTGATACATTATCTGTAGGCCAAGTGCTTTGAGTTCATTTCCCATTTATGAAAATCCAAGCATGCAAATATCCCTGTGCTCTCAGAAATGCAAGCTCAATTTAAGCTATGTCACTGAGGAACAAAGGCAATTAAATTAGCCTTCCCTATTCTCCTTGATGCCTTTCTCCTGACCATACCACTTGACTGATAATTTGTCTCAAATATTATGTCAAGAGAGCTCAAGATCAAACTTGTATGGTACTCGCCATCATAAGCTTCACTTCACCTCTGAAAGAAAAGTCCTTGGGTCAGACTGACTTTCCTTATTTGCTTTGTACTCTGATAAAAACTTTCCTTAAGTGGCCTGGTCTCTTTATAGACACTGATGTGCCCTCATCCCAAACTTAAGCTTTTATTTCTACTTTCAATGTCATTGAAGTGACCTTCTCTATGGAAGCATAGTGATTAGAATAAATGTGCCTAATATTACTTTCAGTTTACTTTTGCTGGTGGTTATCCTTGTCCATGTTACAATTTTAAACCCGGGTAGAACCTTTGCAAAAAAGAATAGGTAAAATTACTGTGTTGTTTCATAAATAGCATGCAACCATTTGGTGAATAATACAGAGTCAGTGAATACCCTGAATGAGAAAGTTACTAAACTAGAAATCGGTAATAGTATCTAAGGTATCTAATTAATGTAATAAATACAAGGAGGAATGTAATTTTAAAATCCAGAATGGTAATCATGAGTAATCTTAAAATTCTCTACTGAGTGTGTGGCACTTAGAAAGGATCAAAGCCCAGATTGCTTGTAGACTAATGTGTAGAGCCTGCTGACACCAGAACACTTCACATATATCAGCATTTGTTGCTTGACTTACCAACACTTTTCTGGTGATTTTTTTTTTTTATCTTCCCTAAATATTTGATGCAACAGATTCATCTCATTTCCCAATAGTCGGAGAGTATTTGCAGGTGTTCTCTGATGTTTGTGACACAGTTATAACATATGACAAAAATAATCAAACCCACCAAGACATAACCTATCATTGCCAAACTAGGCAAATGCACAATTAGATATCCACAGTGGTGTTATGCTGGTGGGTTTATGTATGAGAAACTGGTTATCTTTATTATACGGTTATACATAATTAGTTTTTTCTTTTTAAAAATAACTTAAGCAGTGTACCTTGGATGATAATGAAAAACCATCATTGATACTGAGAATCAATATTCATACAATGGAAAAAAAAAAGGAAGAGTCTACACCAGAACCTGGATTTTGGTCCTTTCTAAGCGTTGCTTTGCGTTGCATGAAAGGATGCTGAAATGCTCAACTGTCACCATTTTTCAACCTTTGTTCAGCCAGCCAACTTGTGTAAAATAGCAGGAAGAAATGTCAGCCTCGAGACACCGTCCTTCAGACTATGGCAGAGTACAAGCAGCTGGTAAATATATCAGAGCCCCTTGGGGAGTCACTTGGAACATTGACAATGTAGCTTTGTGCACTTATGCTGACAACAAAATATTAAATGGAATTCAGGCAGGTATCTATAGAGTCCTTACAAAGATCTCAATTACTGGGGGAATGATGAAGCTGAATGAGCGAGAGGGCAGTAACAGATAGGAATGGTCCTTCTCCACAGGATTTCTCCGCCATATTGACTCTTCTCCCCTTCTTGCTCAAACGGGCTGTGCCTAGTAAAGCCGGGGACAGCTGACAGCTCTGCTAACTTGACACAGTTGGAGGAGGGACATAGCTAAACTCTTCTGCCCTGTCTTCTGAATGGGGTCATTCTTTCAAGCAGTAGCTTTAGCAATTCACTTCAATTTGGAGGAAATGAGTTTTTGTTACTTGATTACCCCATTCCCAGAAATACCTTCAGCTTGTCAATAGGAAAGGTCCATTTGGGGTTCAGTCAATGCATAAAGGGGGTTTCTCAGTCACAGGAGATTCTTACCTTTCAGTAGATTTTCCCAGGCAATTCCCAGGCTCTCTTTTATGGTCATATTGTTTGAAAACCATTACCCTTAGTAATGGTATGAGGATTGTGATCTAAAACTTGACCATAACCATTTCAAAGCGCTAAAGTTAGTGGTAATGCCACCTCAGTGACTAAAGGAACACCAACTGAATTGAAATGTTCTTTTGTTAAAGGGGGAAAAAACAACAACAACAAAAAACATCTACAGCTTTCGGGAGAGTAAGCAACAATGACTGCCACAAGGCCGAGCCCAGCAGGCAGGTCTCCCACATGTACACGGGGAAACAATCCTTTCTTGGTCATATCGGGGATGCATTGCTATTAAGAGGAGATTTGCGTCTTTATGCTCTAGGGTTTGGGGCTCTCAAAAGGAATAAAAATGCTTCTCTGGAAAATCCGGGTACCATTAGATAAAGGGTATCTAAATGGCCTGGGGTGCACACGGGACGCATTTCCTGATATGTCAGAACAGAATCAGAATTTGACATTTACCTCCAAATGGCACTAAATCAGAAACCCATTTTTTAATCAACTTGGCTATTTTCATATGTCTATTTTTACATTTCTTGCCTGTCACCCTAATTTAAAGTCACTTTGACAAGGGTGCTATTTTGGGTTTCTGTTACTTGTCCCTCTCTATGCCTTTGTGTTTTCTGTCTTTTTAAATTTCAATTATAACCTCAACAAGACATGAAGATAATAGACATATGAGATTGTGCCTTATACACGTTGGAATTCAGGAAATGCTGTTTCTTATAAATATATAATTCACATTATTCCTGAAATTAATTGTGACTTCATGATTGCAATAGTAGCTTGTCTGACTCTAGATCAAAAGTCAGTATTCTTAAGAATCAGATCTCTTGCTAGAGAGGCATAGATACTTTAGGTATTCAGTGAATATTAATTGGTGGTGATGGAAATATTAATGTATGGTAGAAGATGATACTGGCTAAAAGGGAGCAGATACTATCTTTTAACATAAAATTTAGATTTTTGTATAATAATAAGTCATATGCAACTAATGTCTACTGAAGGAAGGAAAAGTCCTCCCCACCCAACTTTTGTTTTAAAAAATATTAACTCTCAGGTGCAGAGATTCATCTAAGGATTGGAAGTTCTATCCCTTCCTGAAAAAAATCCCTTCCTATAATTTTTTACCAGTCTAATTCTGAAATAAATCAGCTTTTAAATTGCATTGTCAAGAAGGTAAATTTCAGCACATACATTGAGCTGTTACATTAAATTCAATACCCATTTTTTAAAAATGAATAGTTTAGTAAACTTGCACCAACTCCAATTTTCAAAAAATATATAGGTAAACTTTCTCATTTTTATGGGGTCCTGGAAGTAATAATTGCTGAGTTAGAAGACTCACAATAGCTACGTTTCAGATTTATAGTACATGCATATATCTTTCAGGATGCAGAGCCCTGGCACAGTGTGATATGCACTTCGGGCATGCATCAAAAAGAATTTCCAAATTGTTTATTGGCATGTGGAAGGGGAGGGTAGATTATCAGTGATATTGAGATATTAATTATTCAATTTTACAGCTATGCATTATGAATAATGCATATGACACTCAACAATAGAACAGCAGTTCCCATCAGCATGCAGTACACTATATGCATATATAGGGACACTAGGGCATTAGAAGTAAAAGTAATTGGTCCTGGATCTTAGGGAGAAGACTTCATTTTTATCAGTACTAGTGGGTTAGGCCTGTGCTTTCATGTCTACCTCTGGTGGTAGCCCAGCAGGTGACATGAGATAAAATAAAGTCGAAAATGTGGCAACATGGATTAATTCTCCAGGGAGAGAGAGAGAGCTCAGAAAAGTTTTGAATTGTCATCTGTGGCAAACAGAGGCAGAGAAAATAAACTTTCTTTTCTTTTTCCTTTTTTTTTCTTTTAGTTTCTTCTGTTTATGCTCTTACTTTTTACCAGTAAATGTTTATCATCTTTTACGTAGCATCAGAAAATCAGATTTTCGTGGCTACCAGCTCTGATTCCGGGGCAGTTTAGAGCTTGTTCCAAATGCAAGCACTAGAATCCAGGAAAAGTTATTTTTCTAATAGTTTCTTTACCTAAAAAATGGTGGAAATAATATCTAAACTAATAGGTTTCTATGAGGACTAAATTAGATAATTTTTGAGAACAAAATACTGATTAAATTATAATTGTTATTGTTATTGAAGACATGCCTTTGTTTCTACATGGCATGCCAGGTACTGTAAGATCTCCTGAAGATAAAGTATTACTTAAAAATAAGAAAACAAGCATGGTTTGGGATAAAATAATAAACTGAATAACATTAAATAGGAGTGAATTCAAACTTATTAAAGGCCTATGAGTATATGGTGACATAAGCTATTTTTTTCTGCCTTGGCAAGTTGGATGAGCATCGTAAAAAAAGCGATTAAGGAAAAAACTCAAGTTTCATGCATAGATGGCACAAAACAGTGTATGACTTCCCAAAACTTAACTCTGGGAAAATTAAAGGCAAGAGGGAAACACGGACACCAAGAACTAACGGATGAAACAAACAGTAGCAATAAAATATGAGTAACTAAGCAAAAACACGATAAGACAGTCATAGGAAGGGAAATATTGTTTTGGATGTGTATTTAGACAGTGCAGAGCTGCAGTCTGGAATAGAAGGCACCTGAAACCTGCAGAGAAAAGACAGCTTGGAGAAGATGTTTTAGGTTTTGTCCGTGCCTTGGTAGCCTTATTCCACGATAGCCTTATTCTTTTGGAACAAAACCCCACAACAATAGCCTAGGGCTAGGCTATCTGTGCTGGTGCCCTTGAGGTTATATAGGTGCAATGAAAAACCCTGTAGGAATTAAGAAAAAACAGGTGTGTACTGAATGTCCCTTGGGCATTCCTGCTTCAACCCTGACAGAGTTTTTTTTCATTGACTGACAAAACATAGAAATGATCAAACTGGCGAAGGTCTCACATAAACCAAAACAGGTTCTGAACTTGAAGCTGTACTCAACCCATATTAACAGACCATATCTGGTAGCCCAAAGGCAACTTGAACCCACCGGCCAAAAACTAGATATCTGAGGAGGACAAACATCATAAAAGAAATTGACCAACAGAAATATTTGAAGCAGAATTATTGCAACAGACAAACATTTAATAAATGAACACTATTAGCAATAAAAATGAATAATTTGAAATAATACATATGAAAAATGTAATGGTTGACATAAAAACAAAATGGATGGAGCTCATAACAGGGAGGATAGAGAGTAAAGAAAAAATTAATGTGTTGGAATTTCAGATTGAAGAACTCCCAGATGATTTAAGGAAAGGATAGAACTGGAAAACATACAAGGAAGACTAAGACATATAAGACCTAAGTATAAAATTAATAGCATTTTTCTACAGCAGAGATATGTAACTAAGACATACCACAAAGCCCTAGTAATAAAAACAGTGCCGTTTGGCTGAAGAAAAAATGAATAGATGGAATTGATTAAACGACTTAGAGGCAGACCATGTGTATGGGGACATAAAATACCATAAATATATTACTGCATTTCAAAAAGAGAGGAGCAGATTGTTAAATCTATGAAAATTGGCTCACAATAGGAAGAAAACTGAAACTGTATCTTTATGCGATAGTAGTTAGCTCCTATTGGGTTAATTACCTAGAAGTGAAAGGTAAAACTGTAAAGTTAGTAGAAGAAAATGTAGAAAATATTTCTTCCCTAGAGAGAAGGAATAACACTTATGCAAAACTTCTCACCAAAAGGCTTTGTAAAAGGACTAATTGAGTTATATCACAATTAGCAACTCTGTCAGTGAAGAGCACTAAAGAAAAAATTATTAGAATGCCAGAATGGGAGACAATCTTTGCATATCTGTGATTAGCAATGGATGAATAAGCATACACCCCCACCACACCAAAAAAAATCAAAGCAAAGCAAGAGGTCCTGCAAATCCACAAGAAATATATAGCAATTCCAATAGACAAATGAGCAAAGGTTATTATAAACTGTAATTTACAGAAGAGAAATATTAAAGTGTTAATAAGCATATGAAGAGATGCACGACATCATTAGCTATCAGAAACATGCAAATGCAAGTAACAGTGAGATATTAGCTTGTGTCTACTTCTGTGGCAACATTTTAAAAGCTGGATAGTTCTACATATGTACGTGGGTGTTAGAATACAGCAATTCCCAAGCACTGGTGGTGGCAGTGTAGACTGCGGAATCTATTCTGGATAGCAACCTGTCAGGACCGTCAAAATACTCTATGCATACATTGTGTCCTAGCAAATCTGCTCGTGGGAATGCATAGTACAGAATTTCTTACACAGGTTCAGAAGGGGGCATTTATTAGGATGATCAGTACAGTATCCTGAGTTGTGGTAAAAAAATTACAAGCTACCTAAGTGCCCATTACTAGGAAAGCAGATGGACAAATGTAATGGAAGCACATAATATAGCAGTTAGAAGCAAGAAATAAACACACACATAATGGAACACGCATGACTGGATCTCATATATACAGCTCTGAGTAAACACAAAACAAAAATAGGAGATACAAAGCACAATATCACTTACATAAAATATTTGGATATAATCACTATATATTTTAAAATAATACATAAACAAAAAATCCATAATAAACATTGGATTTGTCTAGGAAATAAAGGAAGAAAGGAAGGAATCAATGAAGGAAGGAGGGAGAATGGGAGGGAAGGCAGGGAGGAAGGGATGAAGGGAGGAAGGACTAACTAATAGAGAAAGAGGGGAAGGGAAAAAGGCAAATGAGGAGAGGGGATTTGAATGGGCCAACAATGATAAGGTACCATGAGTAGGATGATTAATTCAACCCCTCAATTTTAGATTTTTTTTAAGAGGCCAATAATTTGAGGAAAACATCTTTCCCTTCAACAAAAGATACATACACACACATAAATACAGGTCCTATTTTGTATAAACACAACCCAGAGTTATACACAGGGAAGCAAAGCAATCAGAAAGTAGAAAACGGTGGAATTGTACATTTTCTTTCTGAAATCTGTGATTCAGAAAATTTGGTATAATACGTGTGACTTTTCTTAGCATAGTGTCTGATGAGTAGTAGATGTTCAATAGGGCATTTGTTAATTAAATCGTTTAAGCTATTGGTTTAAAAAAAGAGGAAAAAGAAGTTTATTCACTCAGCTTTTGAAAAAGATTTAGTAACAGGGACTGGATTTACCTTCCGACCGGAAACAACTAAAAATGCAGGCAAAATATATGAAACCATGGTTTATAAGACACTGAATATCAAGAAACAAATCATGTGTGTTTCAAGACTTTTTTTTTTTTTTTTTAGCTGAGCCATCCTGCTACCTATTGGCAGCTCAGCGGCTGCTCAGCTCGGGCTGCACTTGAACCGCTGTTGCTCAGAGCTCAAACTCTTGAGCGAGCTCTTAACCAATTGAGCCACTCGGCTGGCCCAAGACTTTTTTTTTTTTAATTTCCCTTTTGATTTCTTCCCTGACCCATTGGTTGTTCAAGAATGGATTGTTTTATTTCCACGCACTTATGGATTTGCTAGTTTTCGTCCTGTTACTGATGGGTTTGTGGGTGCATACATATATCAAATTGTACCTTTAAATGTGTGTAGTATGCCTCAATAAAACTGTATTTATTAAAAAGAAATGTGCATCTGATACCCTACAAAATATTTACAACATTATTAATTATATTCCACGAACTGTCTTTCATGTCCCTGTGGCAATATTGTGGTTACCTATTTATGCTGTCTAATCCCTTCCCCTTCCTCATTCCCACCCGCTACCAACTAGCAACCATCAGTTGTTCCTCTATATCTCTGAGACCACTTCTGTTTACTTTGCTCATTCATTCAGTTCTTTAGATTCCACATGTAAGTGAGATCATATGGTATTTGTCTTTCTCTGACTGACTTATTTCACTTAACATAATGTTCTCTAGGTCCATCCGTATCATTGCAAATGGTACGATTTCCTTCTTCTTTATAGCAGAGTAATACTCCGTTGTATAAACGTACCACAGCTTCTTAATCCAGTCATCTACCAATGGGCATTTTGGATGTTTCCAAGTCTTGGCTATTGTAAAAAGCACTGCGATAAACATAGGGGTGCATATATTTTTTCAAATTAGTGTCTTGGGTTTCTCTGGATAGATACCCGAGTGGAATTGCTGGGTCATAGATAGTTCCATTTCTAGTTTTTTGAGATACCTCCATACTGATTTTCATAATGGCTGCACCAATCTGCAGTCCCACCGACAGTGCACCAGGGTTCCCCTTTTACCACAAAAAAAAAAAAAGAAAGAAAGAAAGAAAGAAAAGAAATGTACAGGGGTGGTTGGTTAGCTCAAGTGGTTAGAGTGCAGGCTCATTACACCGAGGTTGCTGGTTCAATTCCCACATAGGCCAAGGAGCTGTGCCCTCCACAACTAAATTGAAGACAATTACTTGAGTTGGAGATGATGGTTCCTGGAAAAACACACTGTTCCCCAATAAAATTACAAAAAAAAAAAAAGAAAGAAAGAAAGAAAGAAAGAGAGAAAGAAAGAAATGTTTAGTAAGCATATAAAAGCACACTTGAAGGAAATCAGCCAATAGTGTTGGGGGTAGGAAGGTCCTTATTTAACTTGAACAAATGTACAGTTAAAAGCAATACAACATAGGTCCAGCCGAGTGGTGCATTGGTTAAGAGCTGGCTTGGGATGCCAGAAGGCCCCAGTTTGGATCCCACATATGAGGGCCAGTGACACTGCCCTCTACAGCTAGGATGCTAAACAACAGCTCAACCTGGAGCTGGGCTGTTGTGGGTTGCCGGCGATGGTGTAGGCTGCAGCCCCTGCTGCAGTGGGTTGCCATGGGCTACCATGTGTAGCCAGCAGCCAGCATGAGCGGCCCTCAAGCCACCGTGAGCAGCTGTCCAGAAGCCAGCGACTGATTTGCCTCACCTGGGAAGAGTGCAATGATGGTGCCAACTTGGGCCAGTGAGGCAACGTCCTCCACAACTAGACTGAAGAACAAAAGGACAGCAACTTGTCTGTTCCCCTTCCCCCAATTCCCCAGCACTGTTCTCATCCCCCAATTCCCCAATAAATATCTTTTTTTAAAAAAAAAGCAATACAACATAAACCCGAGTGGCATGTCTAAAATTCAGTGTAGGCTCATTAAGATATCATTGCAGGTCAATATCTCCAAATCCTGGAGTCCTCTATTAGCTATTCCCCTGCAGAGAATATCGGGGCATAAACCTCTTGACCTAAACTGATGTTTTACTTACCTGTGTACACTCACTCCCTAAAGCCCTCAAGCCACAGGTGCAGACTCTGCACTTGATACACATGTCTGAGATCAGGCTCACTTTCTACAAGCAAGAATATCTTTATTTCAACCTAATTATTAAAAAAAAAACAATCTGGTTTTAACTATGTGTCTCTTTCCTGTTTGACAGGTAGAAAATTCAACTTTTGCATAGGCAGCAGCAAAAAAATCCTACCAAGTCTGCTGTAGCTAGTTCTTGGTCATTAGAATGCACTAGTTCCCTCTAAGAAACCTACAGGTTCATTTCACGTTTCCCTTAGTTCCTTCTGCCCTGCCGCTTCCCTGACTCATAAATCTTTGCCAAGGTTGATAACCACGCCACTTTTCCACTTGGAATTCTTGATACTCCCCTGGAAAATCTCTACAGATCAGATTAAGGGGCTCCCTTGATTGTCTTAACCACAGAACTGCACCCCCACTGACTTTCTCCAGTCTCCTGATTCTGTTTTTCAGCCAGAAAGAAATGCTTTCTTTCTGTTCATGTTTCTTTCAGCCTCTTCTTCCTCCAGGGAACTTAAACTTATTGCTTCAGTGCATTTTGGTTTTAGGAAACAAATGCCAAATAAGGAGAGTGTCATGCAGGCAATATCTGACTTTTCTTCCTGCCAAAAATGCTGCTGTTCAGAAAAGGCAACTCATAGTCTGCTATCTGCAGGACAGAAGAAAGAAGAAAAATTATTAAGAAAGAGAGATATATTGATGACTCAAACATTTCACAAAGGCAATACGTATTTAATTTCCAAACTGTTTGGTGGCATTTGCAAAAATATTTTCAGTAGTCTACTCCAATGAACAAACTTAATGAGGGCTACAATGCCTCACAAATTATTGCATAAGCAAGACCAGTAGAATCAACTTCTACTCTGGCAGAAGTTAAAATAGGCCAGACAACAGCTCTTGGGTTAGGTAGGCTGTGAGCGTTCACCTGCATGTGTGTCTGTGTGCATGTTTGTATGAAACCGTGTTGTATATGGAACGATAAGCGTTAGTTTATATTATTTTCTCAGATACTGCACTACTTTATCCTTACGAGAAAATATTTTAATTACAATCTCTATTGAAAAAAAACGAATTTAACCTTAGACAAGTTAAGTGACTTACCAAAAAAAAATATGCAATTAATGTGACAGGTGGGATTTGAAGCCAAGTTATTGAATACTCTCACTTATTTAAATCTCATACTATCGTAATATTATCAATAGACCTGGGTTCAGATTCTGGCATGACAATTTGCTTGCAGGATGTACTCTTATTTTCTATAAAATGGAGATAACCAATTAGGTAGCCACCCTGCTTACTACCCATAAGGGAACCGTGCCCACATAAATTGGGTTGTCGGAAAAGTCATGGCATATTTTTTCTGTTTTTCTTTGCAAAAATGTGTTATGACTTTTCCGACAACCCAATAAAATTAAAAGAGATTGGTACACCAATTTCAGTTTTCTTATCATGGCCAATTCCTTTGAACTCCTTGGAGAAATTTTAAAAGTGTTTCCAAATCATTTTGATAGTGTTTACATTTAAAAAAGTAAAATGTTTTGTTTAATAGGTGTAATTTCAGACTTATAGGAATAACTAAATTCACTTAAGGCCAATGGTGAAATGCTTTCTAAAAGAAGAGATTTTCGATATTGTTGTTGTTAATTATTTGCCAACAATTTTTTTGTGCAATTTTAATAAGGAAGCAAGTACTGCAGATATAGAGGGAAAAGCTATTTATACTACAAGACAGCTAGTGAAACAAAGTTAACAGTAGTGTAGTAGATTTCTTCCATTTGCCTCCCCAGACCTGCTGTTTACATCCTCCTCACTCTTTGCTTTGATAAGCTGACCCATGTGAACTACGTAACCAGGACACTCATGCTTGCTCAGACTGGTTTTTGTTGAGTTAATTGGGTCCCAGTTGGAAAAGGGAGAAAGGAGAGTGAGGTCAAGGCCCTTATTCACTAAATTGTGCTCTGAGACTCAATTTCCAACCTGGGGGAGGAAGTGTTCCCTACACCTCCAACAGGGATTCTCAGAACACCAACTCAATCGGTGTCTGGGAATTCAAATTCAATTATGACATTATCTACCCAGAGACAGCATCAGATTCCACAGGTTAGGGCTCAATCTTACAAGACTTCACCCCATCCCCACCCCCGTCAAATTCCAGTCACAAGTCCCTGGTGGTTACCTGTACTTCTGACCAACTGGCTATAAATTAGAGGTTCCCATGATTCACTCCCCTCATGTTTAGTTAATTTGCCAGAGAGGCTCACAGAATTCAGAGAAACATGTTACTAGATCACTGGTTCATTGTAAAAGAATATAACTCAGAAACAGTCAGATGAAAGAGATGCATAGGGCAATGTGTGTGCCAAGGGGCACGGAGCTTCCATGCCCTCAAGAGGCTGTCGCCAAATCTCCACATGTTCACCAACCAGGGGGTTCTCTGAACCCATCCTTCTGGGTTATTTTTGGAGGTTCCATTACATAGTCATGACTGATTAAGTCATAGGCCACTGGCAGTTGAACTCAACTACCAGCCCATCTCCCCTCCCCTGATGTCAGGGGGTGGGACTAAAAGTTCCAACCCTCTGGTCACATGATTAGTTCCTCTGGCAATCTGCCCTATCTTTAGGCATTTTCTAAGTCACCTTATTAATATAAATTTCAAGGGTTTGGGGAGCTGCGATCCGGGAACTGTGGAGGGAGACCAAATATATATATGTGGAATATATTTTGGTCATCTGGATGACCAAATATATATTAATTATAAATCACAATATCATCTTCACCTGCTGCCTACCAGTGAGAGCCACTTAGGTTGTCTATGTCCCTTGGCCAAGATATGGAAGCAAACAAAGTGTCCTTTGATAGATGATTGGATAACGAAGATATGGTATATATACACAGTGGAATAATACTCTGCGTAAGAAAAGAGGAAATACTGCCATTTGCAATGAAAAGGATGGATCTTGAGATTATTATGCTAAGCAAAATAAGAAGGAAAAAATTGAGAACCATATGCCTTCACTCATATGTAGGCTATCAGACTGAAAGCAACAAAGGAACATGACAAACAAAGAAACAAAAACTCATAAACACAGACAATAGTTTAGTGGTTACCAGAGGATAAGGGGGCAGGGGAGATTGTAGAAGAGGGAAAAGGGGGTCAAATATACGGTGATGAAAGGAGAACTGACTCTGGGTGGTGAACACACAATGTGATATATAGATGATGTATTATAGAAATGCACACTTGCAATCTATGTAATTTTACTAACCATTGTCACCCCAATAAATTTAATTAAAAAAAAAAGACAACATGTTCTGTAAATTTCTCCTCTTTCTGGCATTTGGAAAATGGTAAATTATTTTTTCCTTATCCCTTCAGGCTTGGAAGTGATAATATTCCTTCTGTGATAGTTCAGAATCTTACACTCCCCCTTTCTTTCTGTTTTCTCAACCCACCCACACCTTTGTAATTAATTTTTTTGTAAATAAACCTTCTTCAAATTAGCTTAATTTGAGTGTGCCATCTGTTTCTTGTTTGGACCCTGACTGATACAAATTATTCTGTAAGCTTCCAGAAATTTGCTTGCATATAAAAGCTTACATTCATGCATACCTTTTATTTATTTTTTTGCACAATTATACCATTCTCAGAACACTTTATTTTGGGATTTTTGTTTGTTTGTTTGTTTTTTTAATTAATTACATATCTTGTAGATTTTTCTATGTTAGCACAATAGAGACTTACCATGTTAAAATAAAGTAACCTTAAAAGAGTATAGGGCCGGCGGAGTGGCGTGTTGGTTAAGAGCTGGCTTGGACGCCAGCTCTGTGCAGCAGGGCCCCGGTTTGGATTCCACATAAAGGCCAGTGACACTGCCCTCTACAGCTAAGATGGTGAACAACAGCTCGACCTGGAGCTGGGATGCTGTGAGTCACCAGCAACGGCATAGACTGCAGCCCCTGCTGCAGTGGGCTGCCATAAGCTACCGTGTGTAGCCAGCAGCCAGCGTGAGTGGCCAACAGCTGGGGTGAGCTGCCAAGAGCCACTGTGAGCAGACATTCAGAGGCCGGCGACTGATCTGCCTCACCCAGGAAGAGCGCAATGATAATACCAACATGGGCCAGTGAAGAGACAATCTCCACAACTAGACTGAAGAAGAAAAGGATAGCAACCTGTCTGTTCCCCTTTCCCTGATTCCCCAGCACTGTTCTCCTCCCCAAATCTCCAATAAAATCTTCAAAAAAAAAAAGTGTAAAATTTGGAAAGGAATCAGATGAAAAGTAAATATTATCTATAATGGAAATGCTTATGGTAACATAAAAGAGTTTCATCCACAAACTTTTTGTTTTTATAATTTTATACAACTTCAGAGTCTATTGAATGAATTTAATGTCACGCCGAGATTGAAGATTATTTGCTTTTTATTTTGAGAAAAAAGTTGTTCTTCCCTTTTAATCCCATGTGTCTATGATTTCCCTCCAAGAAAATTCTTTCATAGCTATTTAGTAAAACAGTGCATTTACCACCTTAGTAAAGAATGTTTATCACTTGAAAGTAAAAAAAAAAAATCGAGGAGCAGTATAATTATAGGTGAACCTCATTACCACTGGGATGAAGGTTGACTTGTATCAATCAACACATTGTATGTACACTTTAAACTTACACAATCTTATATGTCAATGACATCTCAAAAAATAAAAATAAATTTACGTACAAAATAATGTTTTAAATACCTCATATTGGAGTATACAAAAACACTACTGATATCACTGATGTCATTGATTTTCTATAGACTAGTTTATCCTTGAACAGATTTAGAAACATTTGTTGGGGGGTGGCAAGGGGAAGGAAGTGAGACCATCTTTTCGTTTTTTTAGTTTCAGGTGTACAAAACAATGTGATAGTTAGACATTTCACCCCTTACAAAGTCATAACCCCCCCTCCCCAAATCTATTGCACCTCTGACATTGTATATATCTATTACAATTCCATTGAGTCTATCCCTATATCCCATGACTACATAGACATATATTAAATTGTAGTTGACATACAATATTATTCAGCTTCAGCTTTAGGTGGATAGTGCAGTGGTTAGGCCTGAAAGTTGAATAAAGGAGACACACATCCTGCTAACTTGTTCTCAGAGTCAAAACATGGTGTAGATGTTTGAGACCATCTTTTGATTCTGAGGACAAGTTAGCAGGATGTGTGTCTCCTTTATTCAACTTTCAGGCGTCTGCATTAATCATCTTCCTTGTGTTACCACCCTCCACTTATCTCACTCAGCTTCATGGGGCTTGTGAATAAACCCACCCACAATTTTTCATTTTCTTGATAGCTTCTTAACTCATATTAATACATTTACTATCGGCATGTTCTAGTAAAATTATTGGAGTGTCTTTCTAAATCACATAAGTATTCTGAAGAAGTGTTAAATAACATTAACAAAGGAAATAAACTATCTTGAAATGTAAAATGAGTAACATAACTCGGAGCAAAAATTATTTTCACAGAAAAGAAAACCATATGGCCAAGAGAGAACCACTTTTTCTTATTTACATCATCTAATTATTAAACGTTCCATATGCTATTGTCAGGGAGAGTGGAACCACATTATGTTTAAACAGATTCATTCTATTCATTTATTAAAAATGACAAAACAGGACAATTGTTTATTTCAAAAAAAAACATACCATTTTTTCCTCTCCTTTTCTCTGTGGATTCCATCAGTTTTTGGCTAGAAAGTGAGTCTCTGTGCCCTGGAGGAGTCTGCTTTCTTTTAGTTGGCAATTATCCCATTCTCAGAGTTTATTTCAGCACTAAGATTCAAGAGTCTCATGGAGCCTATCTCTGTGCTCATATAATCCTTTTTACCATTTGTAAAGCTATGCTAGTCTTTTTAAGCCAAAGAAGAGTAGGCTTTCTCTGTGAATCTCAGTCTTAAAATATTGTAAAGAACACTAATTTCCTACAGAAGCATATTAAAAAACTGCATACAGCCTAGGAATGGAATTAAATATATAATAGAAATGACCATCTTATGAAATGAATAATTTAACAATCACAGACCTATTATAATACTGAAAAAACTTAAGAAATCTTGAAAATAAAATTATACATTGGTATAATATACATAACAATTGTATCAGGGATCCCAGTGTATTCCAAAGTTCACACATGGTAAATAAAATATAGAGTTATACTATATATCTTAAACTGGACCTAAATTTATAATGGTGTGGTAGTCATAATAATGCTGACCCACAAAATAGACAAAGTGTCCATACTCTAATCTCTGGAAAATGTAACTATATTGCATATTCATGTTACGTTGTTTTTAAGGTTACTGACCCTGAGATGAGGAAATCACCCGGGTTTATCCAGGAAAACCCAAAGTAATCACATGGCCCCTTAAAAATGGAGGAAGGAAAAAGAAGAGTTGAGTTAGAGTTGCAGCATAAAAGGAAGACAGAAGAAAGATTCAAAGCATGAGAAGGACTAGATTGCCATTACTGGCTTTGAAAATGGAAGAAGAATGCCACCAAGAATTTGAGAAAGAGTTTCAGGAGACAACAAATAGATGGGGGCTTCATTCCTACAACTGCAAGGAGATCAGTGCTGCCAAGAGTCTGAATGTCCCTGGAAACTGGTTCTTCTCTAGAGCCTCCAGAAAAAAAGACAAGCCCTGCTGACACCTCGATTTTGACCTAGTAGGACTGAGATA
The DNA here is from genome assembly GCF_001890085.2 of Hipposideros armiger. NCBI lineage: Eukaryota > Metazoa > Chordata > Mammalia > Chiroptera > Hipposideridae > Hipposideros > Hipposideros armiger. The sequence continues at coordinate 357,181 of NW_017732544.1, forward strand.
GACACAATCCAATTCCACTGACCTACATAACTATGAGATAATAATTAGTTTGTTGCTGCTTAAGCTGTTGAGTTTGTCTTAATTTGCTAAGGTGACAAAAGAAAACTAATACAGTAGGTGAGCTTTGCTTATGATAGTTTTGATGGTCCAAATTCTTTTAAATCACCTGAACATTATCATTTTAAATCATTTTATTTTTCTAGTTATATCCGTCACCAACAGGCAGAAGGCCATGAACTAAGATGTGTCACCACTCGACTAAGCAAATACTTGTTGGATGGATAACAGATATTTGAATGGTCTTCCAAACTATGTATTACAATTATTTTTAGTTCCCCTACATGGTTTCCTAAGAAGCCAAGATGTTAGTACAAACTAGCCCCTTTGCTTTTGTTATTTGTTCTAGAATAGATGGCTATATAATAAAAATTTGGCCAATTCAAGGCCCTGTGCCTCTGACTGTGGTTGCTGGGTCATGGGGATGGAGATGTGCTTCAAGTTATGTGGGAAAAGAGAAGGCAGCTGATATACAAAGAAAAGGCAAAACCAGCGATGGAGAGAGCCTAAGGCATTTGAGTCTATTGTTCCAGTTACTCCTCAGGCACTTTTCTACACTTGATATGGAATAATAAATTACTTTTTTTAACAGTTAGAAAGAAATGTGTTTTTGTCACTTATAAATAGAAAGGATCAGTGTTGAATACTGTATTCATTTTCTATTGATACTATAACAAATTATCACAAACTTAGTGGCATAAAATCACACAAACTTGCTATCTTACAGCTCTGTTGGTCAGAAGTCTGAGGAAGATCTCACTGGGCTAGAACCAAGGCCCAGCAGTGTCCTTTACTGGAGGCTCTCAGGAAGAATCTGTCTCATCTTTTCCAGCTACTAGAGATCATCCTCATTCTTTGGCTCATGACCTCTCGCCTCTCTGTCTTCAGAAGCCAGGCACACACCTCCCTGTGACTGTCTTCCGTGGTCATCTCTCTCTCTAACTCTTCTTTTGCCTCCCTCTCCACCTTTAAAAACTCATGTGATGATAGTGGGCCCACTAAAATAACCCAGAATATTTCTCTATGTTAGGGTCGCTGATTAGTAAATTTAATACCATCTGCAACTTAAATTCCCCATTCACCATGTAACCTAACATGTGTTCTGGGAATTAGGACATGAACATCCTTGTGGGGCATTACTATGCCTGCCACAGGCATTAGGGGCTCTGTCAGGGCCCAGGGCAGGTCTGCCCCCATAATACTCCACAATGACATATTGATTACTTTGGATTAGAGTTACTTAACAAGCAGCAATGCAAGAGAAACACTTGGGCTTTTCTGTACTCCTGAAAGAAGGAAACAGATTTCATCTAAAAAGTTCCCTCCTTGTACCAGCAGGGCTGAGAGAAAACCCTTTATCACTAGAGTTAATGAATCCACAACAAAAAGCTTGTATAAACAAATCTTGTTACTTCTTTACTAATTTATTATAATACCCAAGCCCAGTCTTTGCTTAGATTCTTTCCTAATGAGCATCCAAACCCAAGTCTCTTTGTCCTGTCAGTTTTTCACAAATGTTTTGTTTCTTTGTCAAAAAATTATAAAAATGCTAGCTGGTGCAGTCACTTCTCTTGAGTGTCATTTCTAATTGTGTGCATGCAATGAATTTGTTTTTCTCCTGTAAAGCTGGTCTGTGTCCATTTTATTATGAGTCCAGCTATGAGACTCAAGAGGGGTAAAGGGAGGAATTTTCTCTTCCCCAACAGCTCATAGACTAACAGTCAAGGGAATTTGCCTTGAAGTACAGAAAATCAGGGCTCATGTCTTGCTTCTTTTTTGTTGTATGACCTTGGGCATGTAGTAGTGTATTTTGATACTCAGATTCCCCAACTGTAAAATAGAAGCAATAGGATTCCCTCACAAGAGAGTTTTGAAAATTAAATTTATATAAAGTGTTGAGAAAAGTGCTAATACAGTAAGAATGTGACGCATGTTAATTATTATTTTTATTATAAATGTTGGCCAAGAGGAAAATGGTGCCAGAATCCTGGCTTAGAGAAGAGAAAACCTGTTGATGATGGTAAAGGAAGACCATGATGGTGATAAAAAATATATATAAAAAAAGGTTCTTCTAACTCCTTAGTATATATAGTATGAAATAGAAGGAACACCCACTCTTTCTTTACCAACGCATCATTTAAGAATGTCTATTAGGTGAGAGCTTCTAGGCCTAGCAGTTTCTTTGGTGAGTTAAGTTTTCCCTGAGGGAGATTGAAAATAATAATAATAATAATAAATAATAATAATAATAATAATAATAATAATAATAATAATAATAAAAGAACACTGCTAGTAGAAGTGAAATTGATTTACAAGATATTTGGTAGTGTCTAATAAAGTTGAAAAATGTGCATACTCTATCTATTAGTTTTCTAGGGCTGCCATAACAAAGCACCACAAACTGAGTGGCTTAAACAACAGAAGTTTATTGGCTTACAGGTTTGGAGGCTAGAAGTCCAAGGTCAGGTATTTGCAAGGTTAGTTCTTTCTGAGGACTGTGAGGAAGAATGTGTTTCATTCTAGCTTCTGGTGGTTTGCTGGCAATTTTTAGTGTTCGTTGGCTTGTAGAAGCATCATCCTTACCTCTGTCTTCATTTTCTCATGATGTTCTTCCTGTGTGCATGTGTCTGTTTCAAATCTCCCTTTTTTATAAGACCCCAGTCATATTGGATTAGGGTCTGCCATAATGATCTCATCTTAATTTGATTTCTCTCTAAAGACTATATCTATAAATAAGGTCACATCCTGAGGTAGTTGGGGTTGGGCATTAAACATGAATTTTGGAGGGACACAAATTTTGGAGGGACACATCAGCACCCTATGAGTGAAATTCCTTTTTAGAAATTTACTAGAAAAAGTATTGCATGATTGTAACAGAATACAGGCATAACACTATGAATTGCTACATTGCTTTTTCATAGTAAACTATTGAGGAAAACTATCCATCACTATGGTTATAGATAATTATCTTTAAGTTTATTTGTACCATATACTATCACAAAGCATTTAAGATTATCAAAATTTTATGTTTCAATGTGGATAGATCACCAAAACAGAATGTTGAGTGGAAAAGTAAATTATAGTAAGAGCTTAGGTGTAATTTTTGAATCATACAGACAAATGACATGGATTTTTTTATGAAGCATGAACATTTTTTAGATGATGAAGAAACAAAAGAATAAATTGATGAAAAGTAATGTGGGTCTGAATAGAGGGGAAGTGGACTGATGAGAGTAGTAAAGATCACTCTTATCAGCAATGAGTATGTGTTTTAAAAGGACTGAACCATTTTTTTAAATTATATTGGTAATTAGAATATATTCATTTGGTATCTAAATTATAATATTATTTCATTACTTCTCTAAAATTTTTAACCTAAGAAAATTTAGGAGAAGAAAAAATTACATCGATGACTTCAAACTTGGCATTATTAGGTTAATGCTTCTCAATTGACATGGAACCCATGGATACACTATGGCAAATGAGCAGGCTCTTAACACCATCATTTCTGTCTTAAAGCTAGCAGATGTTTGTGAAAGCAATAGATACATTTGCATTTTCTTTTGCATAAATATACATATAGATTTGCTTAATTTGCATACTACTTTAAAAGGAGTTTAATGTCAAGTATGTAAGGTAAAATAAAATGTTACAACTTTAACAACTAAATTAAAATTTCAACTTTCAAACCCACAATTAAACAGAATTTTAGAAGAATCCCAAGCAAATAGCATTTTTAGAGATGATGTGGCAGTATTTCTCTCCTGGATAACACAACTGAGAGGATGAAAAAGAATGATCAGATTATTTCAGGGAAATTAGGAGGAAGTATAGTGTAGTGGTTGAGCACATGGTGTTAGAACTCCCATCTTTTTTTATCATCTATAAAAAAGAGCTAGTAAAGATGTATACATCTTAAAGCTATAGACAGCTCTATAGAAACATTATAGTTTGTGTCAAAAACCTAGCACATGGTAACTTCTTTTTTCTTTTAAATTTTAGATGTGGAAGTGTTCAATTATTTTTCTGAGAACCAGTGCATCATTTTCCGGACTGTGTGGCATGAAGTTGACTAAGGAATATATTGGGGACTGTCAAATAAAAAAGCAAGTCTGGATGTAGGTAAGGAGAGATTTTACTGAAATCGACTATTGCAATAGGAGGAGTGGGGACTATTGCAATAGACAGAACACTACTAGGGGAAGGTCTGTACTTATCTCAAAGATCAGGCAGAAAGAACGCTTCTTTTATAAATAGTAAATTAGGCTAGAAATAAATGGGTTTGAGGGAGTGGGATGAACATTTGGAAAGATCTCATACCTGCTCTCATAATGTTTTTTCCCCCGAGGGCAGTCAATTTTGAGGAGAGCACATTAAGGAGGAACTGTTTCTAATTCCAATATTTTCTTATATTCAAAGGTGAGCCAAGGTTCAGGGACCGCTGGGGAGGGGAGAAGACTAACTACAATTAGACCAAATTAAGTTAGAGGATGTTTTGTCCAGATTGGTCAGGTCAGATAAAGTAAAGAGTGAAATAATCAAAATAACTTATAATAGAAGCTAATTAGTCTAAATATGGCTATCATTGATTACAATTTGGAAAATGCTTTTTCTAAAAAATAATTTTGTGTGTACCTGTCTTTAAAGCAAACAAAATTTAATTAACATAGATTTGCTCATTAGTAAATAATACTGGTTTTATATTCCATTCAAGGTGTTAACATGAAAAGAAAAATGAAGGTAATTTGTTTCTTTAATGTTGGTTCCAAAATGATTGGCTCGACATTTGTTACAGTGATTTCAGTAGAGACTTGATAAAGATGCACTGTGATTATTTCATTCCGCTTCATGCCACTTTAAATCTTTCTTCCTGTGTCAGATCTTTGGTGTCTGACTCCTAGGTTTTCCACTGGCATGTTTGATCTTGTAAATGATATGCTATCATCACTTCTGCGTTGTGACTTTACAGACAGCCAAAAGGAGAAAGAAAACTGATTTTGTAAAACATAAGCCTTTGTTTAAACATGGAGAAATTTAGTTAAGAAAGTAGTAATTATTAGCATAATTATGGAAGCATAACTAAGGTAAATGGAGGTAAATGAACTTGGGGATGTCTTCTTTTTCCCTTTCCTGTGTGTACTGAAAATATTTAACTCAGTGACTGTATTTTTTTTTTTTTGCTTTTAAGATTTATTTTCACAATTTAAAATATTCTTGAATATTAATGGAAATAATCATTGGTGTATTAGCCAGATCAGTTATTGAATTTTATAAAATATGTAAATGAACTCAATGCAAATGAAATTTCCCAGTATGAATGAAATAGGATATAATCATTCTCCTATTACAAAACATCTCTAAGAGGTTATAAAGAAAAAATTTAAGTAGTATGCAAAGAGGAATAAGCAAAAACAGTATTAATATGTATATAATCAGAGCTTTTTTAGAAAAAAAGTCAGAAAATCATTTTATACTTTCTGCTAAATGCAAACTGGATTTCTCACCATCTTCCTTTTCTACCTTGACCTTGACTTTTGAATCCTAGCTCTGTTTCAGAATTCTGAAATCCTGGCTTTATCTTATTCATGGTTTCTATATCTTCATTACTAGTTCAGAATAAACCTATGTGATTATGTAATTTTTAGCAAGTTAAGATACTGGCCCTGAGTGTATGGTTGTAAAAACTATTATATCACATTTGAATCCCGAACGTGGAATTGCTGATGTTTTATGCAGAAAGAATTATGAAGCATAGCTCTCCCTTTTTCTATTTCAGTGACTTTCTTTCACTAACAACCTGGATTTTTTATTTGTCGGTTGGTTTGTTTGAAATAAAAAAGGAAGTGGTAGCAATAACAGAATAAAAGCAAACGAGCCCTAAGGAAAAAAAAAAAAGCCACTCAGTTGTGTGGATTCAGGTCACTTTATGCACAAATGTCCTGGTCCCCTTATGTAATTCTCATTTAATGCACAACCTTTGTAGCACCAGTTTCCTTTGAGTAAGCAAAACAGAACTGAAGTGGACTTAGAGGTTTTCTCCTAAGTGATCAAGTGTTGTAAGTTTGATGGGTAATGCTGTCTTTGAGGTCTCTTGATGACACTATAAATAATCTGGCTGAATTCAAAGAATCTTGAATTAATGATAAAATGTTCAATGTGGAAGCAGCCACCTTCAGAGTCCCAGATAAATCTCTTAGGGCCTCCCTACCTCCGGGGAGCCAAGGCAAGCTTCAGGGACTGGCAAAATGCCTTATAGATTTGTTTCTAAGAGATCTATACATGAGATGATTAGCTTAACACAGAAAGTAGAAAGTGGGTCATCTTCATTTTTTCATGGTAGTTCAACTCAACCACTATTTATTAAGTACCTTCTATATGTCAGACACTAATTGGTGCTTGGCAAACTACACTTAGTTCAGCTTATTCAAATGTAAGAATTACCTACACCAAAAGAGACTTCCCATTTATATTAAATTATAGAATATAAGTTTACTAGGGAAGCACAGGAGCAGGCTCCAGTAGGGTCCGGAGTGGTTTTCTGGATGGGACGGTGCTTGAGGTGAAGTATAAAATATAGATGGGTAGCCTTTCAATTACTAGAATTAACTTCCTTTGTCATTTCCCTAGTTATTCCTATGACTGCAATTATACAATAAATGCTTGGCATTTGTAAATTTGTTGTAAGTGCAGCTGTTGAGGAGTGACCCAAAAGTTTCAAATCACAAAACAGCTAATCTCCTAAAATATCATCTAAAAATAAAGTTACATTGCTTTGTTAGATATAATTGAAAACCCAAGTGAAGCCAGTTTAATATGAAAGAGGAGAGCACTGCACATGCTTTAGAATTTTTGTTTTTGTATTGCTTTATTTAGCTGTGTGCTTTGACTGTTCTGCTATGTCCTCTGATGCTGCCATTTTCTGTATTAGTGTTTCAGGCTCAGGTGGCTTTTCCCGAGGCAGTGAAATTATTTCAACCGCCTCAGTCCACACATTTGTGTAGCAAACCATTCAGAAGAAGAAAGTGTTTCTCTCACGCTAAGACATTTGGGAAAGTCTCCTGGTGTATCCCTCGCAGAGAATTCTCCAATTCTCAGTGGATGCTGACTGAGTGGCCAGTGTTTTTCTGGTGTCTATATCTAGCCCCAGTCTAATTCCACAATTTCCCAGACATGTACCCTCTAATCTAGGCAAAAGGCTTCAAAGTGATTCCAGCTCTCTCCTGCTGTGGTATATAGATACAGTAATACCTGTTGTCCACACTTATGTTCATCCCATTTGGGTAACTCCTTCCCATAGTGACTGAGGGTTTACCATGGTATTTGAAGGGGCTGATGGGCTACAGACAATATGATACAAACAGAAACTTAAAAAATGCTTGTACACTAGGTTGTGCCCTCTTGTTGCTCTAAAAACCCCAGTACTGCCATATGAATGAGCTGGGCTAGCCTGCTGGGTAACGAGAGGCATGTGGTGACTCAGTTGTCCCCATGGCCCCAGCTAACAGCCTGCCAAATAGCAGACCTTCAAAAGAGACTACATAGATTATATAGTAGTCAGGCGACTGCCTGTAAACACAAGTACGTAAGCAAGCCAAGCTGACATCATTACTCAAGTCTAAAGAAAGGAATGGGATTGATTATTACTGATACATGAGAAAGTGACTTATAAAGGGAATAGAGTATAAGGGAGGTAGTCCATTTCTGGGTCCTATTGATATAAAAAGGTTTACAGGGAATGGGGAAGGAAGTAGCTGACCTGAATCCCATTGAACGACCATGTATTGACTGGAAGATACATGACTTCTTGAATGAAAGGAATACTGGATAAATGAGTGACTGATACATTACCATTGCTCATACTTTTGGAGTTGAATGTGTAATTTGTAGGGTACACTGTAGTGCAATATTAACTTAAGGTAGCCATATTAAGAAAGTAGATTAAAGAGATTGGATCACATTTCAATTAGATTCATGATCTAATCTATACATTTTTTTCTTGGAGCCTCTAAATAGGGGCCATGCTTGCAACCCTTTAGAAGACAATAGAAGAGCAGTGGTTTCTTGCTAATGGACTATTGACTGCATCAGTGAATACATTAAGAATAGTCAGGTAGGTATAGCACATTGATGTATAGATGGGTTTTAGCTACTGCAGTCTGTAATATATTTTAAATCTGTGCTTTAGGATTCAAACCCTTCTAAAACTTAAATATTTGAGACTTACTGCATGAGATGAAAACCTCCTAGTTATGGGCTGAACTGTGTCTCTGCAAAATCCACACGTGGAAGCCCTAATCCCAATGTGACTATATTTAGAGATAAGGCCTTTAGGGTGGTGAATAAGGTCAATGAAGTCTAAAGGTGAGGCACTAAACAAATAGGACTGTATCCTGAAAAGAAGAGGAAGAAACACCTGACATCTCTTTCCCCAGGAGCACAGAGGAAAGGCCATGTGAGGATATAGCAAGAAGGCAGCCATCTGCAATCCAAGAGGAGAGGTCTCAACAGACACCAACCCTGCTGGTACCGTTGTTACAGGGTTATGATAATATTCCTTGGCTCTTTGTCTTCTTGAGGGACATAATTCAGTCGAGAGACAGCATTCTGTGCACGTTAAGGATAGTAAGAATTTTATTAGTACAGACAGATACACTATAAGATAGGGAGTGGACCAATCCCAAGAGGGAGAAAGGCCTCTTCTTACATTGTATGAAGGCTTTTATTTCTATTGGTAGAATTGCCTCCCCCTCTCCCTTCTCTTTATCTCTTCTTCTCCTGCTGAGGTGTCCAGTCCCCACTTTTGGTTCTAAATGCAGTTCCTGTCAATTTTCTTTTTAGGATTTGTTTGAGAAGGTCATTAAAATGGTCCTGATAAGCCGGATGTCTTCCTTCGTTCTCTAACTTCTAACAACACATCCCTTTGATTTAGGGATACATGTAAACACATCCCTTTGATTTAGGGATATGTATAAGCCTGGAATTCTGCTTGGCTAGTGAGGTATTGGTGGTCCTGACAAGCAGGATGTGTACTCTGATAAGCAGGGTGTCTTCCTCCCTTCTGCTTTTAACAACATATCCCTTTGATCCAGGGTCATGTGTGAGCCTGCCATCCTACTGGGCTAGTAAGGTACTGTTACCCTAAGTGAGGGCAGATGCAAGGGATCTTGACCAAAGTAGGAGCTGCAGCAAGGGGCTTTCTAACCAAGGCTAGGTCTCTCCTCCTACTCATCTGTATCTGTTATACTTACCTCCCCTATCACTGTGATCTTGGATTTCCAGTCTCCAGAGCTGCAAAAACTAAGTTTTGTTGTTGAAGCCACACGGTCTGCCATACTTTGTTATTGTGGCCTGAGCAGAGCAATACCCTTCTTATCAGTTGAAAGGGATCTTTATACTCCCCTCATTGTGGGTTCTTGCTCTTTCCCCATTCCATTTGACTTTGTTGTTGTTAGGAACTGCATGATGCTTGTCTTCCTGAAACCTAATTAGAGTTTGTAAATCATTTTAATTAGATCTTTCAATGAAATATTGAATAATGAAAAATTCATTATCACCAAACCCTGTAAAAATGATAATTAAAAATTTACTAATCCTTCAATAATATTTATGCTTGTGTATGTGCTTAAAATAAACTAAATGATACATATTATTTTTTAAAATGCCACATGCATTCCGAACATTTGTGTCTGGATTTAGAATACTACAGGACAAACTGAAATGAAGATAACTTTCTGTGTGAGGTACATTCAGTCTGCATGGATTATGCTTTGCATGCACTTGAAAATTAATATCATTGCAAAGGAGAAAAAGCCATGGGATCTTAAGGTAAAGTGTAACCTGTGGGTGATCATGATGTGTCAGTGTAGGCTCACTGATTGTAACAAAAGTACCACTGATGAAGGGTTGGCTATGCACTGCACACGTGTGGAGGCAGGGCACATATGGTAAACCTCTATACCTTCCAAATTACTTTGTTGTAAATATAGAACGGCTAGGAAAATTTTTTTTAAAAAAGTAAATATATATATATATATATATATATATATATATATATATATATTCCAGAAAATTCACAAAAGCAATTAACAGCCTGATAATTACAATAGCACACATTGATAATGTTATATTTTTGTGGATCAAAATTAAAAATGCCATAAGCCATGGAAGGGGAATAAAGCAATAAGTATTGTAGTTATTACCATACAAAGGAGTGGATGAGCTATTATTCCTAAAGCTGCTCTGTCATTTTGTTCATTCTAAAACATGTATTAAGCACCAATGAAATGATATTTTTTGTATCAAAAGTGTAAATTTCTGAGTGGCTGACCAGATCTTAGTGGGGAAAAAAGATGAAATAGGTTAAAAAATGATTTCCTGCTCAGAGAGATTAGAAGTGTTCTGAATTGATGAGAATGGTATATAATTTGAATGAAGACCATAGAAATATAAGAGATAAAGGGATAGTTTACTCATAAATCAGTGAGGAAAAGGGGCCTCTAAGCGGAGAAAAAAATCTGTGAACTGGTCAGTGTGTCAGGACAACAAAAGAGATACGGGAAATTTATATATTTAAAGAGATTTTCATTATAGAGGAGAAAAGCTATTGGCAGCCAAATTGTATATACCAGAAGGAAAAGAGTAAGACCTTGCCTAGCTTTTGGGGTGATTGGACAAAAGGAATTAGGTAGAAATCTGATATAAAACCACAAAACTGTTTTCAACCCCAAGTTCTGAAAAAACCTTGACAAGGAAGGATTACCCCGTTGGTACCCAATGTTTCCTGTTTGGAGTAAATTTTTCTCTTCAAAAATTTTATAGCATCCTGTGTATAAATTCTCATAGATTCTACCACATTGCATTGAAATATTTGTTTTTAAATGCCTATCTTGCATAGGGTCAAATTCCTCTAAATACTAATAATTAGAATTTATCTCATTGTCTTCTCCACATATACCTAGTGGGTGCTCAATCAGTATTTATAGAAGTAAACTGTAAATTCACACTGTGATTAACTAAAGAGCTATTTCCCTCCAGTGGACATGGTATAAAGAAATGCTATTTTTATAGGATTTCAAAACATTAGATTTAAATATCTGAAACATCCAATATCCAAAATAATTCTAAAGAAATGCAGGCAATATACTTTTTTTTGGTTTTTAAAATACTTTCAGTTATGCTACTTTATTTTAATTGAAGTTTATTGGAGTGACTATTGTTAGTAAAGTTACATAGGTTTCAGGTGTACAAGTCTGTAATACATCATCTATATATCACATTGTGTGTTCACCACCCAGAGTCAGCTCTCTTTCCATACCTTTATTGTTTATTACTCTCTTTATTAAACAAACTTTTAATTTTTGAATTCTGAATGCACTTCATCACTAACAATTAATTTAATTATTTTGTTTTTATATGTATGCTTTCCTGTAAACAAGTATAAATCTCTACTTGTACTCTGGGCTTCTAGCATTTACTATTCTGTTGTTAATATATTAAATGAATCATCAACTAGCTTAAGTACTTAAATGTCAGGATCAAGTACTTTGATGACATTAATTAAATTTTTAAAAAATCTTAGATCCTGTAATTTGTTTTACTTTCAATTTTCTCTGAGATGCAAACACATGCACTTATATTTCATAATCAAAATTATAAGTAAATGGAAAAATACATCACTATATAAAAATTAAGAAGAAATTTGTTGGTGTGTAAAATTAAATACACTCTAAATAAAGGAAAGGCTTCCACTTTGAATCAGAATATGCCATGGGATGATTTAAAATGTTTTTATTGCTGTTAGAGATTTTTAAATGGCACTTACGGAAGCTGAATGTATTCTGTTGCCAAAATAATACTGCTATGATTCTGCTCTGGACTAAAGAGGAATTGTTGGATGAGCCAGGTATGTTCTGGCTGGATTCACACAGTTTTAGGAAAGATTTGAGGGAGGGGGAAGGCGGGGAGACAAAGGGGGAAAAAGGGGGAGAGAGAGAGAGAGAGAGAGAGAGAGAGAGAGAGAGAGAGAGAGAGAGGACACACACACACACACACACACACACACCACGTTAAAGACCTTCTAATTTGAATATTTTCCTTTGTATTATGGAATTCTTCCTAAAAAAGGAAACAAATCTATTTCTTAGGAAAATGGTTTGTTTTTCTTAATTAATTCTTACACTATTACTTTGCTAGGAGCATGGTACAGAAAAGGGATGCATAAGATGGATATGAAAAACAAATACTCGAATCTATATATACTTAGAAGAGGATATAGATATATGTTCCTTTATCTCTCACCTAATAAATAAGCTATATAGTATGCCAGGCAAGCTCCATCCAGTCTGTGTATTAAACCAACAACAGTAAAAACAAACAAAAAAACTCACTAGTTTTTAAGCCAGCCCTCTTCAAATTATGAAATGTTCTAGGTTTTTATAGAATAGTGAGATGTGTTTTCCCTTTCATTTTTTTTAAGTTCTGTAAATATTTATTTATTAGCTTGTATATATTTCTTTTATTGTGAATTATTTCAAATACATATTTCAAAAATTTGCAACAAATATTGACGGTATAAAATATTCATGTTATACAGCAAGTTCCCTAATATTAATGTTTAAGATTATATAATGTATGTGTGCGCACATGTGTTATTACCTCACTTTCTTCCCAGGATTAACCATATCCATAATAAACAACTAATAAATATTAGTTGTTTATTATGCAATGTGTCATAACTTATTTATTCAAACAAATATTTGCTCAGTGCATATTATAAGCCAAGGTATTATAAGCCAAGCATTCACTTAGACACTTCATAGAGAGCAGAGTATAGCATTTACAAAATTTATAAAAATAGAACAAATTTACATATTCATAAATGTGCATAGTATTGTTTTCATGGTTATAAATATTTTAAATGATAACAGAAATACATATATATTTCTATTATATTTTTAACAACTTTAAAACTTTTTACAAGATAAGAAGATAACCCATGTTAAAACATGTAACTATAGATAATTCGTGTAACAGGCTATATAGAATGTCCATGTAAGAATAGATCACATGTATACCCCACTGACAGAATATATTATAGAGTATGTATTCACATAGTATATGAGACCGGACAGCTAATTTCACAAACTCATCCTAGAAAAAGTGCTACATACCTCATTGCTGAATATCACTACTGTCATCTTTGAAGCACTCCCCTTGGGAAGCTATGCACTGATGCCAGCGCCTAGTCCGCTCTTCAAAGCAATTTTGGAACTCTTTTCCTGGAATGGCCATCAGAGCTGTCATCATATTCCCCTTGATGTCCTGAATGTCATCAAAAGGTCTTTCTTTCAATATTTCCTTTATCTTTGGGTAAAGAAATAAGTCATTGGGGGCCAGATCAGGTGAGTAGAGAGGGTGTTCCAATCCAGTTATTTGTTTACTGGCTAAATACTCCCTCACAGACAGTGCCGTGTGAGCTGGTGCATTGTCGTGATGCAAGAGCCATGAATTGTTGGTGAAATGTTCAGGTCGTCTAACTTTTTCACAGAGCCTTTTCACGACCTCCAAATATTAAACTTGGTTAACTGTTTGTCCACTTGGTACAAATTCATAATGAATAATTCCTCTGATATAAAAAAATGTTAGCAACATCATTACAAGTTCACAAACTTCATTGGCAGACCTCTTATATCCCACCTTTTCTGTTGATTTGTTTGTTATGAAAATCCTGCTGTAATGGACGTTCTTAAACCTGTCCTTACAGACACATAAACTTTAGTTTTGCTAGGATATATATCTAGGAAAGCAATTGCTGGCTCAAGGATGTATACATCTTCCACATTAGCTAATATTGATAAAATAACCATCTAAGTTTTCATACCAATTACTTTCCAGATAGCAGTCTATGAGGGTTTTTGCTCCAACTCATCTTTGCCCTCAGATATTATTGTCAGTTTTTCATTTTTCATTTTGATAATATAAAATGTTGTGTTATTATTTTTAAACTGTGCTTTCTTGATTACAAGTGAGTTGAGCATTTTTCATGTTTATTGGTATATTATCTATGTTTGGATTCTCCTCTTGGCTATTTTGATAATTACTTTTTTGTTATTAGTATTTAGTGGTTATAAGCATTTATACCATTAGTACATTTGAACTTTTTTTTCTATATATTTTATGGAATACATTTTAATTTTAATGAGGTCAAGTTAGTTATGCTTTGTGCTCTTAGTGTCTTGGTAAACTAAGACCATAAACATAGTATCTAATATTTTATTCTTGATATTTAAATTTTTTGCTTTTCTTGATTAAATAATTTATCATCCAGCCTGATAAAGTAACTTTTGTGTACAATAAAAAAATAGAAAATTAATTTTCTCTTTATATGCATGGGTAGTCCCTTGGCCTAGTGCCACTTATTGAACACATAGTTATCTCCCCTCAGATTTTATTCCATCTCTATAATATATCAAATTTCAATGTAAACATGAATTGTTTATAATTATTTTATATTATTCTTTTCATTTTTCTGTTGATTTATTCCATAGTGTTTTGGCAAAGTTTCTTACTAATCCAAACAGATGATCCATATATTTTCTTGCGTTTTCCACATGGGCAATCCTCTGTTTGAAATCTGTGTTTGAGATTTTCTTGTCTTATTGCTTTGGCTATTGAGGAAATACTGGACATAGGCAGCAATATAGGTCAACAATATAGGGCACATTGACATATTTTGAATACTCAACCATCTTGTAATCCTGGGTTAAAACCCATGTGGCCATAACATTTTTTTTAAGCTAATTGTTTGACAGGTTAGAATGAGAAAGTTTTATTTCTTGTAATATCCTTATACGGTTTTGTTTTGTTTTGTTTTGTTTTACAAATTAGCCTAGATGATAAATTAAATTAGATAATACCCTCATTTTTCCTATCTGTGAAATATTTTGGTAGGACGCAGTTCTCAATACTTGGCTAAAAAACTACTTGAGTTAATAATTTTTGCAATTTTTGAGTCAAAACTTTTAGGAAACTGCTACATCTCATCCAAGTAGTTTTTCCTTTGTTCATGATATGTAAATATAAAGAACTCAGTGTAGAAATTCATTCATTTACTTAACAAATATCATAAGAGATAAATACAGCTATAGATGATTAGATATTTTAACCTCCAAGAACAATGCCTAAAACATATTAGATGCTCAATATGTGTTGAATAAAATGAATGAAATAACAAGTCATGGGACATTGTGAGTAGAGAGATAGGCAGAGAAAAACTGAGGACTGCTCATTTCAAATAGAGTTCATAGTTCATCTTGTAGAAAATCAATTTGTGGTCAATGGATTTGAAGGTTAGCAATTAAGATGCTATTATGATCATTTTGCTGAGAATTTGATCACCTAAACTAGGTCCATGGTAGAATAAATGTACATACTTTCTTTATATGTAACTACACATGTACAGATAACATGTATAGATAGGAATTAAAACAGCTGTACTCTTCTTGATTGAATTTAAGGAATGGGAGAGAAAAAGGAACCAAGAATATGTGCTAGTTTTCTAGTTGGGGTGACTGAGTAAATAATGGTAATACTGCCATGTGGAAAATACTGAATTAGAGTAGAATCAGGGTATGATAAATTCTGTTTGGGACATAGGGATTTTGATGTATACTAACTAACCATACATATGTTAGAAGGCTTGAATGAGATAAGGAATGTGAAAAGTTTTAAGAAATTTAAAATGTTAAAATAATCTAGGTGTATAAAATATATCACTATTTTCAGTAGAAAAGGAAACAATTTAAATCAGAAGTACTGAAAGTTATTTTCTTTTTACCTGAGACAAATGGCATAGAGATGTAAGGTGTGTTGCCTAATAAAATTAAGGTGGAGCCTGTATATCAGGATAATGAATTTATGTATGTTGATCCCAGGACCCTGAGATTCTGTGAATCTGTGTTATAGGCCTACATATTTTGAATGTAATCCACTCCATAAATCTTGAATAATCATTTTCTCATAAAAGCCAGTTAAAGAGAACATTGTAATAATATTCTCTATGGGCATTATTGACTATGGTGAAAGTACCTCACTTTGATGAGAAGGTATCAGCCTAAATTGAGGGTAAAAACATGAAAGATTATTGTAAGACTCATCATATCTACAGTAAGGAAATTACTGTAAGCCTGTTCTTAGTAATTCCCTGTAGGAAATATGTCTATCCTAAGAAATAATATTTCACATTTATTTAAGAACTATAGAATCCTAGAATAATGATAAATTATTTGAAAGAATTATCTCACAAGGTTGATATTAGTATATTCATTCACTTTGATAAGTTGAGAAGGCCCAAGTTTAGAAACTATTCTGTTGGAACCCATTTGGAATCCCATAGATGGTATGAAGATTATTTTATTATGGAAACATCTGCGTTTCAACAGATGCAGAAAGAAGACTTCTCAGAGCTTTCCTTATCTGACTAGAAGCAGTAACTTCTGGAAATGAGACTGCCATAAATGCCCTCTCCAGGTTAGGTCTACTCCCAGGAGGAAAAACAACAGATAAAATCTACCATAAATCCCTTCTCCAGGGAGTTGTATGGCCCCTAAGAAAATGGAAGAAGAAATCATACTTGTGAAGACAAACTATCACAGACTTTCTTATCTCCCCTTCGTTTTCCTAAAAACCTCATTCATCTTTCCTAAAGAAACCATAGGAGTGTTTTCTCCCCCTTCTCTTTCCTCTACTAAGTTAGGTATAGAAGCTTCTAACTTTGACTCTTTAGTAAGTCAGCTACTACTTTTGTTGGCCTGCATATATATACATATGTATAAACCTTTTTTCTCCTGTTCATGGATTTGTTGTCAGTTTAATTTGCAGCCTGAGCCACTAAACTAAGAGGGTAGTGGAAATATATATATTTTTTCCTTCTCTACAATCCTAATAATACAAAATTGACAATTGGCGGAGCTCAGGCTCAAACCTAGTTATTTGGATTTAGAGTCTGTGTCTTTAAATGGCCACATTCCTCTGGTTTATTGTTCATTTCTGATTACTGTTTTTGTTTGATTGTTAATTTTTTAGTCTTTAAATTTTAAATCTTATTGCCCCTGTGAACACTGTCACAGACTATCTCATTGATTACTAGAATGTTTTGAAACAAACCCGACATTTGTCTTCATAAAATACCGGGGGTGCCAAAAAAATGTATATAAGTGAACACTTTGGTCAACGTTGCTCAAGCAGTAGTTCTCTGTAATCAGAAGTATCTGGACGCTGATGGTAACCACTTTGAGCACCTCTTGTAGTTGCAGAAGTCAAACGTGACTTACCGTATTTGCCGGCGTATAAGACGACTCGGCGTATAAGATGACCCCCTAACATTTCCACTCAAAATACAGAGTTTGTTATATGGTCGGCTGTGTGCGATTTTGCGAGTGTGGTAAAATCGCATAACAGCAAAATCGCATAACAGCCGAGCATACACCCAGCAGCGCTGCTGATGCCTG
>NW_017732544.1:375669-378757 GCF_001890085.2 Hipposideros armiger
GTCGCCGGCGACCCACTGCAGCACAGATTCAGGTCGAGATGTTGTTCAGCATCTTAGCTGTAGAGGGCAGTGTCACTGGCCCTCATGTGTGGGATCCGAACCGGGGCCCTCTGGCATCCCAAGCCAGTTCTTAACCAACGCGCCACTCGGCCGGCCCAAGACATACATCTTTAAGCCTTAGTTCTGGTACTACCTTTGTTTATTTTTATTTCCATTTGTGACTTTTATTTTATTTCATTGTATATTTTCTTACAAGTAGCCTTAAGTTTCTCGTACAATTAGATGGAAGTGGAACACTAATAAGTTAAGCAATTACATATATGTATGTATGCATATGATATTTATAATATACATGTATATCAATATATATATTTTTTCCCTCCTTCTTGCCTCTAAAGAACCATTTCTGTCATGGAGGGCCACACTACCCAGGTATATAGGACCAGATAGGATCATATTATATCCAATTTTATTATTATCTGACTATTTTATCAATCCCATATTGAGATGGGGTATTGGGGACTCTTTGCTGCTAGTCAGCAAGAGGCAGATTAAATATCACCTAACGTACACAGCCTGATTCTTCGCTCTGCTGGAAACAATGGCTTTCTGAAATTTTTGTTGGTTTGTTTTTAAATTTCGTAGGCTACCTGCTGTAACATTTCAAAGATGTTTTTCATAGTTTTGGAATTATATCATTTACTAATATGAATATATTTAAAATTAAATCTCAGCCTTTATACCTACTCTTTAAAAAGTACAAATCCATATTATGATTAAGTAAACAAGCAAAAAGGCATGAGAAGAGAAGTTAATTGGATGTGTATATTGGTGGTGTCTTAATTATACAACTGGTGAAATCAGAGGAATTGTTTGATCTTTTTTTTTTTCTTTTGTAAAGAAATTTCGAGAATCAAAACCAGTGACTATCTGCAAAGCAAAGAACTGATTACATGTTTCGTCAATAAATAAAAGAATGGCTGGTTGCATGTTATGTTTTGTTCATTTGTCTCCCCAGCTGCATTTACAAGATTTCCTTTGAAACTGCAGTAAAATGAAATGGTCTCTGGATAGAGAAAATAGTGTTTTCTCTTTTTTATAATGGTTCAGCACTGCAGCATGTCACGTGCAACCAGGCTCTGAATGCAAGGAGATGAGGGCATAAAGGATAGGTTTCCTGTGGTGGAGGTTATATGCTACTTGAAGAAGGCTTTTAGTTTGAAAGGAATTGGCCTGTACGTGTGTGCAGGGGGCAGCCTGGGGGAGGTGTTATAGGAAGGGTTGCTAAGAAATGTGCAAATTGGAGAAAAAGAGGAAGAAGTACTATGACTTTTGAATTTTTCCTCTTCTCAAGGATTCTATTCAATGTCCTCTTACATACATTTCTTTAAAATATGCCAAAGCACATGGACATAATCAAGAAGAGTGTCTGGCCTAGGACAGGACCTCACATCAGCTCCCTCAGTCAGCCTGTCACTCTCGCTTCCTTGGGCTGCAATATCCAAGTACAGTATTTACACTTGGGAAGAAAGCACCTGAGACTGGCTCATTTGCAGCAAAGTGAACTGTGCTTGAATATTGTGCTAGAAAACCTCCTGGTTTTCTGCTACTGGTTGAATTTAAGTTGCCCCTTCAGCTTTGAACAACTTGCTTTTTGAAGGTGGGCTAAGGAGAGAAAGGGTCACTTTGCAATATTTACTTCAGTCCCACCACAGATCTGCATGAGCTGTAATTTCTGCATGAACATTGAGGTTCAGCACTGACGCACAGTCTGCCCTGGAGAAAAGACCGGGGAAATGACCCCACTATGACTTCTAGGAAGACAGTAATGAGCCCAGCTTACTTCTTTCTGGTTTGGGAGGAGGTGTCAAACAAATAAACAAATAAACAAAAAACAAGGTCTTCACAGAAAAAAAAAAGTTTGAAAATGTTTGCAACTTGTTTGACCCAAAAACCATGAGTTAAGCTAAGCAGATGCACACCAAGGCACACACACAAACACATTTTCCTCGTTAAAGAGATTGTAGCAATGGTTTAATAACATCTACCAACATATTTCCTTCATTGGTTTATTATGATTTATATTCAAGAAATTATTTTCAGGGTGACTCAAAATCGAGAAAAGAAAAATACATATACATACCCAAAATAATATAACATGAATAAAGTCTTAGCTGGATATTTTCAATATTCTTTTAATCAGAAAATATAAGAAAATCACAATTATAGAAATTAGGTTTTTTTGTTTCTTTTTCTTGCCTCCCTCCTCTTTGGACAGAAGACTTGCTCTTTTTGTACTATAGGTTCTATGAGGAAAATCCTACATATTTGTTCAAGTGTAACCAAAGCATACTTTTGATAATGTTATTAGATTTTTATATTAAGACACTCCCATATTCAACTTTATATTAAATAGAATAATGGTTCATTTGTAAAATTTAAAAGATTTGGGATTGCACCACATTATTTTACATAGAAAATACATTGAAAATTGCTTTTTTTTTTTTGGAACAGAAACCATTGTATCGTAGAGGCTTGTGAAGTTGGAATCTGAGATTTCGAGTAAGTGCATTTTCCAACATTTTTGCGAGGATCAAAGACTTTGATTGTGATTCAAACAAAAATGACACAGGTGACTTAGGGTTTCATTTTTTGACTTTGTAGGTAGTGCTTTCTTTGTTAGCACAGCCTTCAAGATCTCCCTTTCTATAAATCTGACAGTAGGTTATTTGCCTTAAATCTAAGAAGCCTAACCATTTAGGGCTTAAAACTCCTGCATCAGCCTGACTGACTGTCACACTGGATGAGTCAACAGGTCAGACACTATCTCACTGGGAAAGAAAAAATTATCATGCCTGAGTATCTGGAATAACAATTCTAGATATGGACAGGTCTAACTCATTCAACGTTTCAATGATGGCCAAATGACATATGCTGGGCAGGCTCCACCTGTACAGCTGAATCCTTAGCTCTTTGGGACTCTGTGGCGATGCAGATTTTTTTTTTTATTAAATTATTTTTTATTATGAAATACACATTTTTTAGAATTAGTTTCAGCTGTACAACACAGTGCAATAGATATACTTTT
>NW_017732544.1:379252-421125 GCF_001890085.2 Hipposideros armiger
CTCACACATTTATTCTTGATATTAATTTTATACTTTTGCATTTAAAAATATTGCTATAAATATCCACTTTTTATCTCCTTTGGCAATTACACTTGCATTTTTTTGGTGAACTATTAAAAACAAATGTAAAAGAAATTGGTTTAAACAAAAATTATATAAACATCTATCTATGAGATTCTCAGAACTACATAAAATAAATAATACAATACCTTCTATTTATAGCACCCCGCTAAAGCAATAGGTAAAGTACTAAAGACAGTGTCAACAAAAGCAAGATAATATATTGCTATTGCCAATATCTCTGGTGTTACCTAATTGGCTACCTTTCACACCATTGTCATAAAGAGAAGCATCTCTAAAGGTTTATTTTAGTACTGCTGTCTGTCCCAGAGCAGTACAGAAAGAGTAAGGGGCACAATTGAGGAAAATTAATATTCAAAGAAAAGAAGGGTCTGACAAAATCAACAACACAAGGTTTTTATAATCTGTCAGATTTATAGAAAGGGTGATTTTTAAGGCTGTGGTAACAGACTCCCTACAATTCAAAAAAATGAAACCCTTAAGTTGCCTTTGTCATTCTCATTTGAATCACAATGGAAGTCTTTGATTCTCTTTATGTGATGTGTTGAGTATGTAGTGAATTTTGCTATCTCCTTGGTCAACCACAAAATAAATTCTCTAGCATTGTCTCTGGAATCCATCTAAGTTGAAACTTGAACAAGTATACGTAGATGAAGAAATACAAACAAGGAAAACGCAAACTCTTCAGAATCAAAGTAGTAAGCTCAAAATACAATAAAAATGGCAAGCTCATGGGTAATTATTGTTAGGCTTTATTATTCTCTTATATTTGTAGAAATCAAAAAGACTCATTCTGATTGTGTCAAGCATATATTTATATATTTTGTTTCAAATACAGGAATCAGTCAGTAACTAATGTCTAAAAAAAGTCAGTAACTAATGTCTAAAAAAAGGTATTCAGGGAAAATGCGAATTTTGTTTTAACTAAAATATGGCTCATTTCATGAACTACATTCTTTAGATTTCATTGCCAATTTAAACTACCTATTATGAGTTTTACTATAGGAATATATTCAGATTGATATTTCCAATTTATTTAACATGCTTTTGTTTAGCAGCAACTATATATCTGGCAAAGTGAAAGTCACTGGGTATATAGAAATAACAAAATACAAATAATTCTTTAAGATTTGCCAGAATTTGTTCTCACTTAAATTAATACTAATAAAAATTAAATTTTTCTGTGATTTATGAAATATTTTACAAGCATTATCTAATTGATCCTTTTTATGATCTATGACAAAGTATAAATAGTCATATCATTATTTTTATTTTATATATTAAGGAATAAAGATACAAAAGCTTAAGTAAATTTATAAATATTCTTTGGCATATAAGTAGTGCAACACACTTTGCAACTCCTCTCTGAAATGCAAAGAAATGCTTGTTCACTTTTTAGACTTCTACACTATTTTCTCTCTATTCTTCCTTTAGCAGAAAGTCCCAGAAATATCTGCCATGCTAACATGTAAATAGTTATGCATTTAATATAATTTTAATAATTAATGTGAAAAATGATTCACAGAATTATAGGGAAAGAAGAGATTGCATTTAGTCTGGTCTAACGCACTTCCTCCAGATAAGCAAAAACATCAATAGTTCCAAATCCTAAACAATTTATCCTTTTAGTTTTGTGTTCTAGAATTTAGTCAAACTTGATGAGAAAAAATTAGTTATTCTGAACAAAATTTTCTCTGGGTACAACTGAAATCCACTATCCCCTGAATTAAAGTTGAGAATGATTGATTAAATCCTATTAAAATGTTACCCATCTCTCTAGAGTCAGATAAGTTTCATCTCTGACCACTCTAAATGTCAATAATCTATTTTCTTCAACTCTGAATATAGTGTTTCTTAAAAGTCTTTATTACATAAATTGAATAGTAAAGGTTGGACCCTATTTTACATTTATCATTAGAGTTTCATGTGCTTAAAATCCATAAATTATGAACTTATTAATTATTAAGTCTTTGTATTTTTCTGTATACATCTTTAATTGCATATTGCTCAGAGACAATGTTTTATTTTTATGGGTTCTCAAATGGATTATATAGAGGCTTAAATCCAGTTATGTTAATGTCTCATTTTTTTATTTTGACTTTAGGCTAAGGTCTGTTATAGCCAGTGGTTAATGAGAAAATCTTGGAGGCAATGCCTAATTCTAACTAATGAGCTCAAGTACAGCTATTCTCCATAGCTGCCTTGAATTAATATCATTCAGTTTCATATGCGAGACATATATATTTCCAAAATCAGTGTGTTCTGTCTCAAAGTGGCACCTGAAATCATTAAAACTATTTGGTAAATCCCATGTCGCACATTATATCAATTAGACAATAGTCAAGAGATAACACATGGTAGAAAACTTTAAGTGCCATTACAGCAGAAATGCATGACTTTGGAAAGAAAAAAAAATGCATACTTTTGCTTTGATTAGAAAAGATTTCATGGAGAAGCTATGAGGCAGGCAGGCCTTGAAGGATAACTGGGGCTTGGGGAATAGTGAGAGATCTGCTGTGCAAGAAATGGTTGTGATTTTCATTCATGGGAATGGACAGGATTACACTCCATTTTCTCTAGTTTTCTAGTTTTGTTATTCCAACACCATCCAAAACATGGAAAGCTACTCTAGTAGTACATATGGAGGGGCCGTGATGAACAAGAAAGCATGATAGAAAGTCAAAAGAATTGTTTTGTTCTTGATTTTATTTCTAACTAGACTTAGATGTTTATTAAAGTAGTATAGGCTCTCCAATATTCAATTTCCATATCTGCAAAATAAATAAGATGACTTAATATTCACTAACCTGGCACCAGAATATTCAATGTTTATGATTAAAAAAATGATTCCATTATATTTTCTGCTTTTCTCCTCTTTTTAATCAAACTTGATATCTTGGGGACTTTCTCATTTCTCTTTGCATATGTCTCTACATAAACCTGAATTTAGTAATGCTTGGTATTTACCCCACACTATTCCAATGTGACCTTTTGGGACTGACTGAGTCAACAGGAAGTAAGAAAAGCAAAATGGCGAGGGTGAATTTAAGTAATTGGAAATAATTTACTAGGCTGGCTTGTAAGAAGTTAGAGATGTATGAAAGGAAGCAGGGCAAGCAGGCAGTGATATAACATGTCATGCTAAAGAGTTTGCATGTAATTCCCAAGAAATGGAAAACCATTGAAAGGTATTAAGTGGGGGAAATGACATGACAACATTTGCATTTTTAAAAAGCTGATTTAGAACTTTCTGTTTCTTGTCCCGAAGTCACCACTCCACCATAGCAACAAATAAACAACTAAACCAACTGGAAAATCAACGATGATGGCAAACTGCTGACCGCAAAAATAAACAGACAGACATGCAGGCACAGAGAATCAGAAATTACCAGAGACACAGCAGCAGAAACCTCCGCTGGAACCAATGCCAGCGTAGGAAAATGTCAAATTGATGAACTGCTGGAGGCTCAGTGTGGGCGAATCTGAGAGTCAAAAACTCCAGGTGGACCCAGCTCCCATGCTTTTGTGGGTTTTACCTCCAGGAGCTCAACCAGGTTCTTGCAGTGAATATCAGAGGAAAATCCTCTCATGCTTCTGGAAGGGAGGGTAGAAAAGTTACCATTTTGAAAAAACCCAGAGCATATTCTTCTTCTTAGCAAGAACTGCTCACAAGAGAACATATTTAACCAGAGCCTAAGCTGCTGGGGGAGGGTGGGTTTCAGAGCCTAACCTACCTGGGAGAAGCAAAATGCCCAATTTCAGCCACTCTAGCCATGCTGTGCCACCTAAAGGTTGTGGTGGGGAACTGAGAAGCACTTGGGAAGTTCACAGCACAGGAATGCAGGCACAATAAAATGCTGAGACTTGCTCATAGGACTATAGAACACTTTCCCTCCCCAACGCTTTCCACCCCGTTACTAAAGCCCTTTTTAGGGAAGTTCCTTTTACTGAGTACATGTCCAGTTATCAAGAAATGAATCACAAGATATACTAAATGGAAAAAAAACCAACAAAAGATTCCCCAAAAAACAGAGTTTGAGAAAACAAAGCAAACATCAAAACCAGATTCGGATATGGCAGGCAGGTTTCTCACCAAGACTTCTAGGTGATTCTGATACAAACGTAAGTTTGATAAAGTCTGAGAACCACTGATCTATAGGACTGATTTGGGTACTGAATTTTCTGTATGGATTTCTCTGGGCTTTTTTTGTTTGTTTGTTTTTGTCATTTTACTTACAGTTCTACTCAATGTAGACCTTAAATAATTTCCATTTGTATTATTTCTATTATTGTTACCTGTACAAAGATACCATACATCCTTTGAGGGGTATGTCATATGTGTCTTTTATACCCTTTCATATCCTAGCATACTGCTGCTAAAGAAATATTCAATAAGTCCTTAGTGAAAGAAAAGTCAGTAACTTGACACATCCACTACATAAAGCTGGTTTTGCAGACAGCTTTTTGGCAGACAGTCTGAACTGGGTAGAGGTGTGCTTTCTGGAGATGCTGCATGTCAGTGTGAAGACCTCTAAGCTCCTTGAGGCTTCCAGAGACGGCTTCCATTTATCCAGAGACATACCGTTCCCTTTTAAGATTATCTAAGACAGGAAGTCTTGTTCTCTCTCTCTCTCTTATTATTATACAGCAAGTCTACAGAAGAGAGGAGAGAAAATCAGTCTGATATATTGGAATGTTGCGTTTTTGCATCAGTTCTGGCAAAACATTTGGTGGAGGATGAGCTATGAGTGCTTGACAAGAACTAAGGGTTGTGACTAAGCATTTGGTACATGTCATTCATCAGGGTTGTTCCTGTAGCTCATTGGAGCAAACTGAATATAATTTAAGGTATCATAGGGAAAAAAAAATGATGCATTAGGTCAATCTTACCCTTATTCTGAAGTACCCAAATGAATACGTACTTGGGTCTTACACAGAACTTGTTCATTTTTCTAATTCATTTTTGGCTGTGGAAATCCCGAGTCATGGAAAAACCAAAGAAAGCTGTTTTCTGGTGTAGATGGTTCATCTACAATTGTGCCTAGCTTCTAAATAAAAATCAAAACCTGTTCTCATCACGCTTTCTTCTTGTTTATCAACCATGAAAATAAACTCAACTTGGTAGTCCAGCCACTGAGGAAGCAAACTACAATTTGTTAAGGTTTTACTATGGGTGTTCCCCTGTTATCAGTAATTTTCATATATTTAATCTATATGATGACCTAGTGGGATTCATGGGAAACTGAGACTCAGAGAGGTTGATTAACTTTCAACAGGTATCACAGCTAGTCAAGAACAAAACAAGAATTTAAATTTACATCTCTTGTGGCAGAGAACCTGATTTCTTAGCAATGTTTCAGACCCTATGTCAACATTTATTTCTTTGGAAATTTTAGCAGATACAGCCTCAGGTGCCTCATATGATTTTTAAACTTAAAACCTATATTTTGTTGGAAAACTTGGTGGGTTTTTCTGGCTTCTAAGTAGCAATTTTATTGAGTGTTCCTTTATTGATCAAGTCCCCTGGGAATTTTCTATGTACTTCTCTAGCCAAGGGAGACAAGGGTATTTGCTAAGCTGCTTGTACACTCCATTCACTGACCTTTTAGCATCGCTTCCAGTCTTGGTGGGTGGAGATTGTCTTGCTGTTGTTTGCACTCTCTGAATGACTGTTTGCATTTAATTTTAAAATGTCTCCTTCTATTATCTGCTATAGATTTCAGGATATTTAATGCCGCTTTCTTTTATATGTTTTCATACTTTCCCATTCATCTAAAACATTAAAATATATATATATATATATATATATATATATATATATATATATATATATATATATATATTCTAGAGCATGAGAGAAGTTACCAACGGGGAGCGAACTGAGAAAGGACAAAAAGGGAAACAAAGTGAACAGGGGTGTCAAAAAATCGAAATATAAGAAATATAGAGTTTAGACAATATTTTAGATCGGAAAATTTCTTAAATTCTTACTTTCTTAAAGAAGTAAAGGAAATAAAGTGAAAATGAGGAAAACAACAACAAAGAATTTGGGACAGTGATTGCATGGATAAAGTTGCTGTAGATTTGAAATTAAATCCTAGAAACCTAAACTCCACATAAATAGGAGGAAAGAATCTGAATTGACTTTGTGTTTAGATGAGAGAATAAACACATATGCAAAGACACAGGCATCTTTTTTTTTTTTCTTATAATTTGATAAAATGGGAATTTGGCCTAAATAGTTCTACCTAACGCTCTGTGCACCGGGTGGACCCTTGATCAGGAAGATGCCTGTGAGAAGTATTTGTTCTTGTTCACTGAGCTCATCGGAAATGATAGGACTGATGTCTCTCTCTGAGTGGGCTAACCCAGAACAAAACGGAGTCGTCAGTTTGTGGACCTTTTATTTCTCCGTTTTTATTTCTTCCTTTGATATTCATCAGGATTCCAATGACTTCATGTTTTTTCATTTAACAAAATTCTCCTGGGCCTAACTTTATTACAAACATCAAAACCTCCTTTAAAAATATGTGTAAGTGTTTATTGTTATTTTTTCATTAAAATATCTTATTTAGCCTAAATTGCATATATATGCACTTGGAGGGTTAGGATACAGTATTTTGGGGCCTACTTCTCCGAGGCATCATATATTTGTCATGTAATGTAATTAACGCGGTGTTGTAGCAGCCCCGAGTCACCTGGAATAACTCCAAAGGTACGCATAGTGAATGTTAAGAGTCGCAGATTCAGATTCCGGTCACTCTGGCTTTAAAGCCAGAGCTTTTTACCAAGGGTAGAATCAGGTTACCTAATACGTGAAGGCTACACAATTTGGGGATTCCTCCCCCTCCCCCTCTTCCTCTCCTCACTCCCTTGCCCCCTCCCTCTCCCCCTCTCTTCTCTTACCTTTGGATCTTTTGGAAAAAACTTAATTTTGATGGAGTCCAATTTATCAATTCTTCCTTGTATGAACCATGCATTTGGTGTCAAGTTTAAGAACTCTTTGCTTAGCCCTAGATTCTGAAGATGTTCTCCTATGTAATTTTTCTATAATGCAATAATGTTACATTTCAGGCTGTGATCGATTTCGAGTTAATTTTTGTAAAATATGTGAGGTTAGATTGAAATTGCATTTGTTTTGTTTTGCCAATAGATATCCAGTTTCTCCATCACCATTTTTTGAAAAGGTTATTTTTTTTTCTCCATTAAATTGCTTTTGCAACTTTGTTAAAAATTAGTAGTAGAACATATTTGTGTGGGTCTATTTGGGGGGGTCTCTATTCTTCTTCATGTATCTATGTTTGATCCCTATGTTAATATTACATTGTCTTGATTACTCTAGCTATATAGTAGGGCTCACTATCTTATGTCTCTTTTTTCTCTTCTTTTTTTTCTCGCATTTTCTCTTCTTTTTCAATATTGTGTTAGCTATTAGGGCCTATGCCATTCCACGCAAAGTTTAAAATAAGGCTGTCTTCATAAAACCTTCCATATGAATTGCATTAAATGCATAGATCAATTTGGGAAAAACTGACATCTTTACTATGTTGACTCACATGTGTTGTAATGTGTCTACATTTCCACTGGTTTCCACAATTAGAAAATGTTTTCACAAGGTGGAAGTTTGGCTTTTTATAGTAACAATCTTCAGTAAAAAGATGCATGCAAATTTATGCACAAGGAAATTATCTCTGGAATACAGTTTTGGCAGTTAGGTAGGGGCAGATGTTCCTTTTTAAGAACCTGGCTGGTTTAAATGAAAGAGATAATGGGGCAATAAGATTGTCTATGTCTAACATGAAGTTCATGCAATTATTTAGCTTGTAGATCAGAAATATCCTCCATTTATACTTCACATAACACTTTGTCTTCTAACAATGCTATCAAAGTTTTCTTCAACTATTGGAATTGACCTACTTCCTTGTTCCTCCATCTTGCTCTATTTAACTGTATTTTAAATTTTTGGCTATGCGTATAGCTCAATGGAGATTTGTTTTACATTGCGTGGAGTCATCATTTTTCTGCACATAGCTAGAGTAGTGCACACAACTGTAAATACATGAAAATGTTTCACATTTTTCTGCCAAAAGTGATCCTTTATTTCTGAAATTGTAGTTGATGTTCTTGAATAGGTTGAAGAACAATGCATGGCATATCATGAGATGGGCTGATGACCTAAATTGATCAAATCAGATGGAAGGAAAACACTATAGATGCTTGGGGAGAGTTTTAGCTTTCTCTCTGTCTTCCTCTTTTATTCTTTCCTACTGAACAAGAGACTCAGTTATCTCAGTTGGTTGTTCAGGGAGCCTTCTTGTGACAATAAAAGAAAGAGAAGACACAATAAGGAAGGAACTAGATATATGATGTCATCAGCAAACCCTGAACATCTGACACTCTGTATTCCTGTTGTGTGAAATTATAAATTTCCTAATTTTTAAGCCAGTACCAGACAGATTACTACAACTTATTACTAAATAGGCTCTAATGTTTTAAAATGTTTAAATGTCATTGAGGAAAAGATAAATATCCCAATAGGTAAAAGACAGACAAAGAAAACAATGGTAATATGTAGGGAGAAGCATAAATAACTAGTAATAATGATAATGAGTTTTGTGTGTGTGTAAGAGAGAAAGGGAAGCAGAGAGAGAGAGAAATGGATTCTAAAACCAACAGTTAAAATGTTTCAGAAAATAGAAATGTGGCCAGAGGATCACTCCATAAATTATCAGAGAATTGCAAAGGGGAAAATTAAGTGGGCCTTTCCTTTACAATTTCTGTTGGTTATTTTCTTTAAAAAATGATCAAATTTATCACTGAACAGTTGGATTCTGATGAAGAAAAATAACTATATATTTTGAGGATAAAAAAAGAAAATTTAATATGGATTGATAGTAGATGGTATTAAGGAATAATTGTTGATTTTCTGTGTGAAATGGAGCAACTGATTGAACTACTAAAAAATTCCTTGTTTTTAGGATACGCATGTACTTAAGGGTAAAATGTCAATACTTCTGAAACTTACTTTTCCATGGTTCAGTAAATATAGATCTAGATAGAGAAAATACAGTAAAATATTAATAGTTATTGAATGTAAATCTTTCATTTAAGAGTGATTGTGTATTATTCTAACTGTAAGTTATACAATTATTAATAATGTGTTGGAAAGTTAACATACACATAGAAAATCAGGAAAAAATACTGATACATCCTTTAGTTATGTATTTATTTACTTTACTAAATATTGGAAGCATCAAGATAAAATAGTCATATATAATTATATAAATTAAATTATTTGTTTACGAAAGTTAAGTATAAATATAATAAATCAAGACTTAAAATTTCAAACATTAAGAAAATTTTTGAACATTCATTAAAAATACAGACTCCAGTAAAAATGAACATAGTATAAAAATTGGTAGTTACACAATCAAGAAAAAAATAGTCAAAAATTTTACTGGAAAACTGGTCAATATCATTGGTATTTAGAGGAATGAAAATTAATACCATAAAAAGCTACCTTTTTTGGGGGGCCAGCTGAGTGGCATGTTGGTTAAGAGCTGGCTTGGGACGCCAGCTCTGAGCAGCAGGGCCCCGGTTCAGATCTCACATGAGGGCCAGTGACACTGCCCTCTACAGCTACGATGCTGAACAACAGTTCGACCTGAAGCTGGGCTGCCGTGAGTTGCCGGCAATGGCTTAGGCTGCAGCCCCTGATGCAGTGGGCTGCCATAAGCTACCATGTGTGGCCGGCAGCCAGCATGAGTGGCCAGCAGCAAGTGTGAGCTGCCAAGTCCCGCTGTGAGCGGCTGTCCAGAGGCTGGTGACAGATCTGCCTCACCCGGGAAGTGCGCAATGATAATACCAACATGGGCCAGTGAAGCAACATCCTCCACAACTAGACTGAAGAGCAAAAGGACAGCAGCTTGTCTGTTCCCCTTCCCCGATTCCCCAATTTAAAAAAAAACAAAAACAAAAAAACAAACTACCTTTTTACCTATTATATTAAACTCTTTTAAAGATTGAGAGCATTCATAGCTTTTAAGTGTATGAGAGAAAAACACATGTACACATTGTTGGTAGAAGTGCACCAAACTTTGGGGTAAAGAATATGCCAGTATCTACTAAAAGTAAATTTTGCTATAAAACAAACAACACCACTGCCAGATTTGGGTATTTATAACAGCATATTTATTGAAGCAAGTTATCTAACTAGCAACAACCTGAATGTCAAATTATATGGAATTGTTAAATAAATTACACTACATCTGTAGTTAGAAAGAAAGTTCAATAGATTATTTTGTTATTTATGTATTGACCTACAAGTACGGCTAAAAAACATTATTCAGCAGTGGATAATTCAGTTTTTGTAAAATATAAAAATAGAAAACCATATGTGTGTGTCTATTTCTATATTTATCACTATCTTTATCTCTGCCTCTATCTTCATTTCTATCTATTTCTGTCTCTCTTTCTCTCTCTACACACACACACACACGAGGTCTGACAATTAAGTTCCCAAATCATCGTAGAAAAAGTGCTACCTACCTCATTGCTGAATATCACTATGGTCACCTTCGAAGTGCTCCCCTTGGGAAGCTATGCACCGACTCCAGCACTTAGTCCACCCTTCAAAGCAATTTTGAAACTCTTTTTTCTGGAATGGCCATCAAAGCTGTCATCGTATTACCCTTGATGTCCTGAACGTCATCAAAATGTCTTCCTTCCAATATTTCCTTTATTTTGGGGATAAAGAAAGAAGTCATTGGGGGCCAGATCAGGTGAGTAGGGAGGGTGTTCCAATACATTGATTTGTTTCCTGGCTAAAAACTCCCTTTGCTTTTGTTCGTCGGTGAGCTCCTTCGGGGCCATTTTTGCACACACCTTTCTCATGCCAAGATTTTCAGTTAAAATTTTCCTGTTTCTCTCTCAATGTTTACTTGGTCTGCTATGCTTCTCAGAGTCAGCCGATGATTTTGACGCACAATTCGACAAACTTTTGCAATTTTTTCATCGGTTCTGCTCATTACTGGCCACCCTGACCTCTCTTCACCAGTGACGCATTCTCTCCCTTCAGAAAAAATGTTTAATCCATTTGTACACTGCTGTTTTCTTCATGGCATTATCCCCATAAACTTGGACTCACATGTCCCTGATTTCACGTCCACTCTTGCCAAGTTGAACAAGAAATTTAATGTTTGTTCATTGCTCTAATTCAAGCTCAGACATTCTCTCAACGGCACACAAAAACACGCAACAACAATAATGAATGCCACCCAGCAAGACACCACCACACGTCAACGCAAACACAGCTGTGAGACACTGATATACCAAGGTTATGAAACCTTACTGAGCTGTTTGTACAGTGCTGCCAATGTAAGTGCACAGTGGCAAGTTTATGAACTTAATTGTCAGACCCAGTGTGTGTGTGTGTATGTGTAATATCCATATCTATCTTTGTGCAAGGTTTAAAAAAAAAAAAAAACCTTTGAAAGCAGAAAACCAAATTACTAACACTGCTTAGCAAGCCTCAAGGTGGATGGAGATGAAAGGGGTGGTGGGGGGAAGGTAAGACTATTGACACCTAACTTATAAATATCTGTATGTGAATTGTTAGTGACATATTATTTTCCTAATTAAAATATAACAATACAGTTTTTAAAAAATACCTTCAGTAATGGCAACAAAAGAGATTGCCATTGAATAATTTACATCTATTCTGGTACAAATTATTATTTTCTAATGTGCAGAAGCTTGACTGCAGGCATATAACAAAAAGAAAGGATTTATAAATCTTTTCATGTAAAATTAATGATGTAGTATAATACATGGTCTTTTTACTTTAAAAGAAGGTATCACAATGTGATACTTTATTACTATTTCATTTTAATTGCTACATCTCTGTGTGCTTTATTGTGAATATTTTTGGTTTTAAATTTTTGACCCTAGGCAAATTCATTATGAAGTACAGTTCCTTTTCATAGATCAGAAAATGTTACAAATCAAAAGGATAAATTATAAACACAATGAATTGTAACTCAGACTCTTAAATGTTCTCATATTTTCCTCTATCCTGATGGAACAAAGTGAACAGTAAGTTAGTGTGAAATTAATAAATGAAAGTAAAAGCTGCAGTTTTTCCTGAGAAAGAAGTTTAGGGGTAACTGTCACTTCAATTAGTAAATTACAGGAAGCAAATCTTCTCTAAAACATAAAGTGTTACCTAGGGCCGAGAAAAACACTATGTTGTATTATCTTATAAAAACAAAATAGCATGACATAGAATTAGTAGTCCTCAAGCCCCACAATAAATACACTAGAACAGCATTGTAAGAATAGCAATTATGTGGAATTTGCTTATTCCAGACCTTTTTGTCCCCCTATTATTCTCCTTTAGGACCCTGCAGAGATGTAAATCTGTTCTGTAAAGCTTCTCCTGTCCACTGGCCAGTAAACTATGCTTGGGTGTCTTTCTCCTCCTGTGTGTCTTAAGACACAAGATTCATATCCCTTTTTGAAGTCACCATCTGACCTGGCACTCACCCAGTGAACTGTGAAAAGTTGAGAACAGTAATCGTGTCGTTAATTTTGGTAACTCCAACGTTAAGCAAAGTACCTGGCTCATTTCAGGTGTTGGACAAATGTTTGCTGAATTCAGTGAATTAATATATATGATACTGAACACTGCAGATTTATTAAAGGCACTTAGGGAATTGAACGGAATATCCTAAACTAAATGTGATGGTTCGTTTTTCCTTGGAAAAGACACACCTATTTCCAAATATTTAGTCAATAGTATTGACCCTAGTATGCAACCTTTCCTATGTTGTAAAAGGATGATCTCATATCTACTCTTCTCTCTTCAATTATCTTTTAATCCCCTTTCCCTCTCATTTGTATTTCATGGGAAAAATAAATGCGTTCCAGCTGGTCATCTGTTATCTTTCCACCGTCGAATCTATCTCCGTGTCAGTCATAGCCTCTGCTTTCTCCTCTTAACATTATGTGACATGTCCTTATTCCTATCGAAGGTGACCTCTACCTTGCCTAGGATCTCACACACCATTGTATTCTCAGGGGTGCCACTAATACAATTATCATTTATTATGAATCATTAATTGCTGTCCCTTTACTGGATGATGGTTGTGTTAGCTTACCATTACTGCTGTACAAATTTCTACAACTGTAATGTCTTAAACAATGGAAATTTATGATGTAACAGTTCTGGATATCAGAAGTCCAAAACCAGTTTTTACTGGACTAAAATCTAATAAAGCCAAAAAGGGAAAAATTTGTAGGGAAAACTCTTTTTCTTTGCCTTTTTTCCTGCTTCTAGAGATTGCCCACAATCCTCGGTTCATGGCTACATCACTCAAATCTGTTTCCATTGTCACATTTTCTTTTGTGACTTTGACTGTCTTAGCCCCTTCAGGTACTATAACAAAATGCCATACTGGATGGCTTATGAACAACAGAAATGTATTTCTTATAGTGCTGGAGGTTGGGAATCTCAAGATAAAGGCACTGGCTCATAAGTGACTGTCACCTTCCATGTCCTCATGTGATGGAAGGGGTGAGGTCTTCTATGGGCCTCATTTATGAAGATACTAATTCCATGAGGGCTGCACCCTCATGACGTAATCACCTACCAAAGACCATACCTGCACATAACATATTGAACATTAGTATTTAATATATGAATTTGGGGAGGACCTAAATAGTCTCCCCTCCCCCGGCCACCAAATTCATATCTTTCTCACATGCAAGATTCATTCCATCCCAATAGCCCTGAAAGTCTTAACTCTTTCCAGCATCAACTTGAATGTCTAAGTCCAAAGTCTCATCAAAATGTCATCTAAATCAGATATGGGTGAGATTCAAGGTAAAAGTCATCCTGACGTAAACTCTTTAGCTGTGAACCCATGAAACCCAATGATTATATGCTTCTGAAATGCAATGGTGGGGCAGGCACAGGCTAGATATCCCCATTTCAAAAGGGAGAAATAGGAAAGAAGAAAGGAGAGACAGTTCCCAGGTAAGTCTAAAACCTAATGGAGCCAATTTTATTAAACCTTGAGAATAATCTTTTTGGCTTTATAATCTGCCCTGTGGACCCACTAGGGCTACTGTCCTGCCTCTGCGGCACCCAAGTTGGAGTTGCATTCCCGGGACTCTCCGGGGCAGCAGTTCTGCCTTCACTGCTCTCCCCAACTAGCGTTGTGCAGGTGGCTCTGCCCTCGTGGTTCTGCTGGACATTGCCCCAAGTGGGCTCTCTATGGTGGCCTGCTCTTTAAAATCTAAGTGAAGGCAGCCACACGCTCCCTGGACCTTGCGCTCCATGCACCAGCAGAGATGGTGCCTCAGCTTCCAACAAAGTTTGTCGTCAATGCCCTGTGGAGGGAACGCTGCTGTGGCCAGTGCCCTGCAGGGGCCTGTTGGTGCCACACCTAGGGTAACTGAGAGTGCTCCACCTCAGTGCAGGTGAGACAGGGTCAGGCAGTGTGCTCCAGGTCCCCCAGGCTCCATAGCTCTGCCTTTGCAACCACTACCGCCAAGGCCCTTGCACGCTGGACCTCTGATGCCAGAGGCAGCGCTGATGATCTCAGCATTGTCCTCATGTCATTCTTTCATTGTCTTGGAGAATAGCTCTTCTATTCTGTTGGGAACACCAATCCATACTAATCTCCTCATGACATGGTCCCTTGGCCATATCCTTAGTGTTCTTTACCCAACAGGCTTTCTCATTCTTCACACTATGGAAAGGCTGAGAATGTTCCAAATCTTTATGTTCTGATTTCTTTTTGATTAACAATTTCATCTTTAAGTCATTTCTGTCTTCCTGCATTTTAGTATAAATAGTCAGGAGGAGCCAACACTTTGCTTAAAAATAGCTTCAGCTAAATATCTAATTTCATTGCTCACAAGTTCTAGCTTCTGCAAAACTTTAGGACACAAACACAGTTCAGCCAAGTGCTTTGCCACTTTCAAACAAAGATTCCTTCCCTTCAGTTTCCAATAAAATATTCCTCATTTCCATTCAAGACCTCATCAGAATGGCCTTTACTGCCCATATTTCTACCAATGTTCTCTTAACTATTGGGTTGTCGGAAAAGTCATGATGTATTTTTTCTATGCTTTTTGTTGCAAAAATGTGTCATGACTTTTCCGACAACCCAAAATGTCTTCGGTATTCTCTCAGAAGATTGAGGCCTTCCCTACAGCTCTTTTCTTTCTGGGCCTTCACCAGAAGTGCCCTTTGTGTTCCATTAGCAATGTGGGCTTTTTCTAAAACCACAATTCAATAATACTCTTCCAGCCTCTGCCCATTACCCAGTTCCAAACTACTTGCACATTTTAAGGTGTTTGTTACAGCAGCACCACCCTGCTCAGTACCAATTTTTGTCTTAGACCATTCTAGCTGTTCTAACAAAAATATCGTAGGCTGAGTGGTGGGTTTTAGACAACAGGAATTTATTTCTCATAGCTTGAGGTCCAAGATAAAGGTGCAGATTTGGTGTCTGGTGAGAGCTCACTTCCTGGTTCATAGACAGCTGTCTTCTTGCTGTGTCCTCACATGGTAGAAGGGACTGGGGCAGCTCCCTGGGACCTTTTAAATAAAGGCATTAAATCTCATTCATGAGGGCTCTACCTTTATGACCTATTTACCTTCTAAAGGCCCCACCACCTAGTACCATCTCACTGGCATTAGGATTTAATAAATGATTTAGGGGAGGAGGCGCAGACATTCAGTCTATAGCACTGACCCTCCTGTTTTCCTCTTATAAGGACCCTTGTGATTATATTGGGACCACCAAGACAATCCAGGCTAATCTCCCCAAATCCTTAATTTAATCACATCTGCAAGGTCTCTTATGTTATGTAAGGAACATATTTATAGAGGATTAGGGTGTTGTATTAGGGTTCTCCAGAGAAACAGAACCAATAAGATTGTGTGGTGTGTGTTATGTGGTGTGTGTGTGTGTGTTATTTGTATGTGTGTGGTGTATGTGTGGTGTGTGTGTTTGTGTGTGCGTGGTGTGTGTGTGTGGCGTGTGTGTGGATGTGTGTGTGGTGTGTGTGGGTGTGTGTGTGTGTGTGGCATGTGTGTGTGGTGTGTGTGTGTGTGGTGTGTGTGTGTATGTGTGGTGTGTGTGTGTGTGGCATGTGTGTGTGTGTGGGGGGGGTGTGGTGTGTGTGGGGGTGTGGCGTGTGTGTGTGGGGTGTGTGTGCACGTGTATGTCTGCATATGTATATAAGGAATTGGCTCACATGATTATGGAGAGTGAGAAGTCAGAGGACCTGCAGCTGGCAGCTGAACACTGAGGAAAGCCAAAGATACAGCTCCAGCCAGCGTCTGAAGGCATGAGAATCAGGACAGCAGATGGTTTAAGATCCAGTCTGAGCCTGAGTCTGAAGTCAGGGTAAGACCTATGTCCCAGCTCAAAGACACCCAACCTTTCACTCTGTTAAGGCATTCAGCAGGTTAAATGAGGCTGTCCCTCATTGGGAAGCACTATCTGCTTTACTCAGTCTGCTGATTGAAATGATAATCTCATCCAGAAAACCCTCAAAGACTCACCCAGAATAATGTTTAGCCAAATATCTGGCCACCCTATGGTTAACTGACACATAGTTAGCCCTCACAGCTGTGGATGTGTTTGGGGGACCATTTTCAGTCCTCCACAATTCCTATAAGCATAAAACATGCTCTAGCATAATCCTCATGAACTAGTGCCCCACTGATGTCACACTCTCCTCCAGTTTATTCCATATCTCTATTCCAATTCACATGTAAACTGGAGAGAGTGCATTCTATTCTCTCAAATTTTATGATTGAATTCTCTAGTAAACTCTCTTTAAGTGGAATTTTACTTCTTATATCAAGGTAAAAATGACCTTCATGTGGTCATATTTAATGACCTCTTCTCTGTTTTGACCTTTCTAGACATCACAAACCTCTGCCCCTAACTGCCCCTTCTTGATCTCTAGAAAGCTAATTTGTCATCATTCAGTTTCAATGTAAATGCATCATTGAAGAGATGCCTTCTTTGGCCACTCACATTACACACCCCTCAGCCTTTAGTTTTATGTTCCAGCCTTTAGTTTCATTTTGTTCAGGATACTTATCACCTGGGAAATTATCTTTTTTGTTCATTTGTTTACACAGTTATTACCTCCTGCCTCCTCCTCCAATAGAATGGAAGATAGGATAGAAAAGAGCCGTATCCTAAATGTTAGGAAGTGCCTGAGACAAATATCTGAATATGTGAATAACAGACTTTCTATTATGATTTGTAGGATATTATTATCAATTTTTTCTTTAATAGATCTAAAATTAGAATTATAGTAACCAAGGAATACAGATCTAATTTACAGTGATGTTGCGTTTTACTGCAACTAAGGCTAATTAAGTAAATAATTGGTTCCCTGAGTTTATGCAAAATTAAAAACAAACTCCAGTGATGGAAAGAAATGGGGTGACCAATAGAGAATGACACACACACACACACACACACACACACACCCTATATATATATATATATATACACACACTATATGGTATATGCATGTATTTACATGTACATATGTATATGTACATATGTATATATAATATATTTTTATATTTTAAAAATAAAAAAATTATAAATATAATCTAACATTATCTCAGGAAGGTTTTTCAATATTAACTTCAAATTTCTTCAACACTTAAAAACAAATTAATTTTTTCTTTTGCCTAGACTTGCTCTTAGAATAATATCCATTAAAGGCTAAAGTTATCTCTGCTTGAAATTTCAGCTTAATTTAAATTTTGGAAATAATTAAGGGTACTGACCGTTCATATTATAAAATGAGCATACATTTTCTTTAAAATAGGTGTTCAAACTGTCAAGAAAAATTTGTGTCTGATTTTCTATGAGGTAAAGTCATAATGAGAATTCCTGCAGTTACCAAGGCCAAGAGTGAAAAGCTGAAGTTTAAATTGTTACCAGCACATAGTGATTGGTATCACGGGTGAAGAATATAAATAATTGAATCGTGTCAAGTAAAGACCTCCTAAGTGTTCTAATCTTGGAATTTCTAGAAAAAAAATTTTAATTTGTGCCTTTTCATATTATATAATAGTTTGGGTGATATTGAATGGGGGGGAGGGGGATAATTCAATTAAAGATATGTAAAACAGCAGGAAAAAAGTAAAATAGTTAAAAAAGAGGTATACTTTACAAAGAGTAATTTTGAGTCAATGGGAAGTGTAGTTAAATACTGTAAAGGTATGAATATAAGCAATTGATATGGATTTCATTTGTATCTTCTCTAAGGTCTACTGGTCTATACAGTGGTTCTCATAGTATGGTCCGTTGACATTTAGGGACTCCTGAGCCCCTTTGAAAGGACATGACATCAAAACTATTTTCATAATAGCACTAAGATGTTATTTGTCTTTATATGTGTTGATATTGGCTTTGATGATGCAGAGGCAATGAGTAGGTAAGACTTCTGACCTTAGCACATATTAAATAGTGGCAATAAACTGTACTAGTTATCATTATATTGTTCACTGCCATGCTCTTGCAGAAGCACATCCTGGCAGGTACTGTGCACACACACACACACACACTCACACACACACACACGTGCACGCACACACACGCACACATACACACATGCACACACACCCCCCCCACACACACACACACACACACACACACACACGGACACACCCATACACATGCACACGCGCACACACACACACACACACAGGTTACACTTAAGACTTTTCTTTATGCAACAGCACGAGTTATTTTATAAAACCTCAGCCCCTAAGGTACCCTGTGTCGTGAAATGGGAAGTGCATGTAAAGCGTTCCTGCTGTTGACCAATCTCCTTGTTCAATGAACATTGCTATGTGATTATGTCGCAAGCTGTGTTAGCCAGTTTTCTGAAGGAAAAGCATTTTTGGAAAACACACTGAGAGACAAAATATGACTATCCAGCCTTGGGTATTTGGCAGAAATTATTTCATAAATGAGCACAGTGAGACTGGCTTCAAAAGACAGGAAAGAAGTGACAGTATTTGTTACTCAGTAGGAAAAACGCGGTCTTCCTGTTTCTCTCCTTTACTCTCACAATACTGCCACACTCACAACACTTCTGACACCAGATATTTGTGGGGGTTTCCCACACCAAGTATCCTCTGTGACACTAGCTGGATGTCCTACAGTTTAGCTCCATTCTGACACTATCTATCTGGAGATAGGATCGGATTCCATAGGTTAAGTGCTCAGTGTCAAGGAACTATCCCCCACTTCAGAGGCCCGTTGCAAATAGTACAACCCAGGTTACCCACAACTTCTTTTTGATGTGGCTGCAAATCAGAGGTTCCCATGACCTCCTCCCCGTGGATTTGATTATCTGCTCACAGAACTCAGAGAAACACTCACTGGTTTTTACCCGTTTATTATACAATAAAGGATGTGATAAGGGATACAGACGGACAGCCCGATGAAGAGATAGGGTGAGGTCTGGGAGGTCCTGAGCACAGGAGCTTCTATTCCCATGAAGTTGGGGTGCATCACTGTCCCAGTACAGATGTGTTCAACAACCTGGGAGCTCTCCAAACCCCATACTATTGGGAGTTTATGGAGGCCTTATTCCGCAGGTATAATCAATTACTAACTCCATTCTCTGGAGAATGGGGGATGGAGCTAAAGATTCCATACTTTTAATCATCGTTGGTTCTTTCTGGTGACCAGGTTCCACCCAAGAGACATCCAGGAGCCCACCTAGAGTCTCCTCATGAGAACAAAAGACACTCTTACCACTCAAGGAATCCTAAGGAACTTAGGAGCTGTGTGTCAGGAACTAGGGTCAAAGATCAAATATTGGAACAGGACATGCTTCTAGTACTCCTATCACTTAGGAAATTACAAGGGTTTTAGGAGCTTTGTGCTGGGATCGGGGGTTAAAGACTAAATGTGACAACAAAATATTCTCCCAGCACTCCTATTTACAAGGGTTTTGGGAGCCCTGTGTCAGGAACCAGGGGCAGCCATATATGTACGTGTGTGTGTGCGCACATGTATGTGTATTCCTTATTTCGCAGTTGCCAATGAAAAATTCAAGATTTGAAGCAATAATTAGTATTTTGTAAAAGTTGTTACTGCCAGTCCAAAGTTGACAGCTTCCCAATGCTTACAGATTTTTCT
Organism: Hipposideros armiger; assembly: GCF_001890085.2. Taxonomy (NCBI): domain Eukaryota; kingdom Metazoa; phylum Chordata; class Mammalia; order Chiroptera; family Hipposideridae; genus Hipposideros; species Hipposideros armiger. The sequence continues at coordinate 399,538 of NW_017732544.1, forward strand.
GATACGTCAGTGGTGATATGAATATTTTTTCTATTATATAATAAAATATGTCTATATAAGTCAGTAATGAGTGACATTACAAATTAATGCTTTGGTAAATATCTATTTTAAATTTAAGATAAACCAATGGATTTTAATATCACCTGGTATGAGACATTTTTTAATATGGTTTCAGATTCCACATTTCAAATGTTAAAAATAAGACAATAGCCTTAAAATGGAGTTGCTTATAGCAAGCCCCACATCACTAAACCAAGGCTTCACTTAATTACAATTTCAGCTCTTCCAGAAATGGAATCTTAAACCAGTTAGTCAGGAAAAACCTGACCAACTCTGGTTGTTACTCTGCCTGATAGACCCCTTCCATTTCCCAAAGAAAAGTAACCTTATAACAACCAACCCACATTTTGCCTAGCATGTCTTCCTTGGTCTTGCTTCCTTCTAACCTATGAAATCTTTCATTTTATATAGGTCCTCAGAGCTCATTTCTGTATGTTAGGTTGGATGCTGTTAGAGTCGAGTTGAATTTTGTTTAAACAAACTCTTAAAATTTTTAATATTTCTCATTTTTTAGGACAAGTAACTTAAAGAAAAAATAGCGCTGGATAGTTTTACTGTAGAATCAAAGAGTGTCCACAATTACCTAAAACTGTTATTTAAAATAATCCTCTGTTTTCAAAATAATTATCTATGTGAAGCTTTATTTTCTTTATATACTTCAAATGACATTTCGCTTTATATTAAAAGCAGATGCAGATATAAGAGTCCAGCTTTCTCCTCTTAAGCCAGAAATTGAGATTTATAAAAACAAAGAACAGTTCTGTTCTTCACTATTATTTTGCTTTGGAAAATACAGTTATATTTCATTATATATATATATATATATATATATATATATATATATATATATAACATACATTAACATCTAATGGCCTTATTGTTATTTGTAAATAGTTGGTAAATATATATTTTTAAATTTTAAATCACATTTAAATTTTTATTTGCAAATCAGTTTTAATTTCTAATCTAGTAAATATCAGTGAATATAACACATATTCATAAAAGCTCTTTGGAGTCCTCAGTAATTTTGAAGTATGTAAAAATTCCTGAGAGCAAAATGCTTAAGAAACACTTGTCTAGAGCAATCATTTTTAAACTCCTTTAAAGTTTTTTTTTTCCCCCAAACACAATCTTCCTTGAAATTACAACAAATAAAAGAGCATGTGGAGCTGCTCTGTTGGAAGTGAGAAAATGCTAGCAGCTAAATGGCCTTCACTATTTTATATTTTATATATTTTATAAATATGTATAAAATATTTATACATATACATATATATGATATATACATTCAAGTATATATATAACTAAAGAAATATAATATAGATAGATATAAATATATACTTATCTATGATATATTTATTATTTAGCTATACAAATATAAATTTACATAGATATAAAATGGATAGATATTGGCTTATATACACTTGATTGACAGTGGCTAAACTGATTTGATTGCAAGGCTAGTACATGGAAATTTGCATGGATTACATGAACTAATATGTGTGCTACATGCACTTCATTGCTGGATGATTGTGATGCTTAGAAACACCGTGAATATGAAAAGGCAGTTATTTCACATCAGCCGATGACAAGTGGTTCAAACAAGTTGGACGCAGAACGGAGCTCCATGAGCACAGACAACAAATTGATGCAGGATTTACATGGTTATTTAATTAAACACAAATACAACACACTTTCACGTAGTGAAAAAAACTAGTAAATTAAAATGATCTATTTTGAAACTATAAAATTCTACTTTTACTCATTGTCAACATGTTTATCTTTTAATGTAATCAAAAAATTTTGGTGTGGGGGAGGAATCCAATGTTTTAACAGCCGAGATTTTTAAATTCTTAATCAGGTTGCAAGCTTCTCACCAGAGGATGGTAAATGTATAGGATTCTAAGCATGGGTTATAAAGAAAACACCCAGAGGGAGGTAACCAGGTGATGTCTAGCATGCTGGTGGTGCAATGCTTCCTGTTGGCTCACAGAGAATTTAGCTCCACTGATTTCATGGCAGGTTGGTCTAGGTCGCATTTTAACAAGTTTCATTTCTGCTAACAGATGTGTTCTCATTCTCTAGGGCTTTCTTCTCTACACAGCATTTTCCATAGAATGTGTGTGTGTGTGTGTGTGTGTGTGTGTGTGTGTGTTTGTGTGTATGTGTGTAAAATGCTACTCTTTTACAATGCTGAGTATTCCATAAGCAAGGTCACTTTTAAAAGCAGTCCCTTTAGTATTGATAAAGCTGTCTCCTCTGGTTTGTTTCTCTTAAAACACTGGCTGACAGATGTCTACAGGTGATTTAAAAGTAGGGGCATTAGTCAGGGATTAGAGCATTGCAGCCTCCCTTACCTGTGTGAGAGGATGCCCGTCTGATGTGTGATGGATGGCCCTGTATAACATTAGGAGCGCCTCTCTCTGTACGTGATGTCTTTGACCGAATGGGAAATAAAATCAATATATGAGGTAATATGGTGTGTAGCATAGGTCTATTGGAAAACTTGCTGACCCAATAGTTTTAAATGGTCTCTATGTGACAAATGCCACAAAGCAATACTAATAGTGTGATTTTTTAGTCTTCAGAATGGCAGTCAGCTGGTTGGTATAACTGCGTAGTTTGAGGTTGAACTAGCTGAGTGGGCAGAGCGCTCAGCTAGTTCATTCTTCAGAGGAGCCATTTAGGGAGGTTTCTTCCTAACAGGGTGTTATTGGTTGAATTGTGCCTCCCCAAAAACATATATATTAAAGCTTAACCACCAGTACCTCAAAATCTGACATTTTTGGAAATGAGTTCATTTCAGATATAAATAGTAATGTTAACATGACTGGAGTAGGATGGGTCTCTAATCCAATATGACTGGTTCCTTAGATAAGAGATTGTCCTGTGATGACACAGATACACAGATGATATAAAGAGACATATGGAGGAAGAGACAGGAGTGATACATCTTCAAGCCAGGCAGTGCCAAGGATTACCAGTTGTCACCAGAAACTAAGAGAGAGACAGAGAGACATGGAACAGATTCTGCCTTAAGACTTAAGAGGGAACCAACCCTGCTGATACCCTTATTTCTCACTGTTAGCCTTCAGAGCCATGATAGAATTACATTTCTTTTGTTTTAAGCCAAAGAAATCTCATAATCCCCTGGGAATCTGCTATCGAGATTTTTTTTTTTAATACAGCCTAAAGCTTACAGAAAATATGACCATCCCAGTTTGTGATACTTTGTTACCACATCCCTAGACTTGGGGATTCTGAAGTGGTTGTTGTTGCAAGGAGAAATGGGGCACGTCACTTATTAAATCACGCTTTAATTAAGTTATGACATCAATATCATCTTTTTTGTGTGGATGAGCAGACAGAGTCTTATGGACACATTTTCCTTCAAAGAGCTCACAGTATAATCTAAATTTTTTTTAAAAATCACAATTATTGATAATTTTCACTTTTATGTATATATCTTTGTATAATATGCATCATATATATATATATATATATGTATATATATATAATGCAAACAGACCATGGAGATCCAATGTGATGTGCAAATTCATTAAATAGTGTACTATATAATCTCCCTAAACTGAAGAGGAAAGTAAGTGCTAAGAAAAAGTAGCCAAAATTATCTTTTACAACATGAACCAGAATAAAGGTGTGACACTAGCATTCCATTATTCAAAAATGATAGCTAATGAGAAACGATTTTTTTTTTTCGGACATGTAGGTAATCTCACAACTACCTTCCCCCAAAAGTCATCAGCCAGCACTGTGGCCAGGCTGGGGAGAGCCCCTTCTCCTGCAGAACTCTCATCTTCATCCATTAAACTTGCCATTTTCTGACTGGTACATGCATGAGAGAGCACATCTTTGAAAAAGTATGGAGAAAATTGGGAAAACATTCAGAAATCAGAAGTTTAGTTCCACAGGAAAATATCTGAGAAACTGCAAAACTAAAACATTACTTCTGACTTGAGGAAAATCTTTGATTTTGTCATTAGCATGGTGCTTGACTTACAGAAGTTGTTTAAATGAATAAATAAATTAGTTCTGTGATTTAATTAATCTTTTTTATTAAATAAGGCTGTATGTTTTTCCTGTTTTGTAATTTAATTTTCCTAATGTTGTTTTGAAAGGATGGTATTTATTGTGAATAATTAATTAAATCACCAGTGCTTCTCTCTCTTCTCTAAATCAGGGTTGGCTTTTCATTTAATTTTATTTTCAGCACTTTGATGAAAGAAATCTCATAGTCCTCTGGGAATCTGCTATCGAGATTTTTTTTTAATACAGTCTATATCTTACAGAAAATATGAACGTCCCATTTTAAAGGCCTCACATTTTAAATGTCAGAAAATAGACTAGAATAAAACATTTAACTATAGATGGGCAGACACTTTGGAGATCACCCACTTCATTCCCTTCACATTCTAGATATGTGACCAGACTGGGGCTGCAAGAGGAATGCAGGTGAACTATTTATTGATTACCCACAATGTGGTAGGCAGTGCTTCAGGAAAGTTACTCATATGGTTCCCAGCGAATCTTAACACATAGTTCATGATCAGCAGGTTTTAAATGTGTGAACTGAAATTCAAAGAAGTTGAGTGGCATATAAAGAGCATGCAAAAAGTAGTGGTGAATTAAACCCAGAGTTTCCTGTTTCTCCATACTATGATCATTAAAAACTTTAAAAAACATTTAAATGTAAAATAATCAAAGTGTCTGACAAAGCAACTCTTTTTATTATTTTTCTTTCATCTATATGCCCTCTTATTGATATTTAAATAGTTGTAAGCATAAGGACTTTTTGTTTTTGTTTTCTGCATTTCCTTTTTATCAGTATGCTATCATTTCTCCATCTAGCCTCCTAAAATGGGATATTCAATCTATTTGAGATGCTCTTTTATTTAAATAAGTATTATATATAATATAGTGTAGACTATTATATATAATATATAGTAAATACTATGTAATGCTATTTACTATTATATATACATATATGTATATATATATATATTTCTTTATGGTTGAGATTATCATGTCAAAAATATGAACATACTTCTGGTTCATATTATTTCCAAAATGATACCAAAATTATGAGTTTTGAGCTCATTTCTCTAAATATTAAATAACCTTTGGTATTGGGAGTATATGTATAATTTCTAAAAGCAAAATTCTATTTCTTAATTCTATTATCAATTATCTATATTATTCTTTATAACTTTCATTTCCCCCTAGTTAATTTTTTTTATGTCTTTTGTTTTTTTATCTATTGAGCACTTAAGGTTTTCCTAACGATATAATGTGTGTCAATTGTGGTATAATTAAGTGGTACATTACCTGTCACATAAGGTAATTCTTAAAATTATCTTATGAGATAGGCATATTTTTGTATATTTATATCTCAAATTGAGATGTGATATCATAGATAGTACTTGAGAGTAACTCTGTATAATATCAAAATCCATTGTATAATCTACTCTAAAAAAACCTCCTTCCTTATTTCTCTATAAACTCCAATACATAGGCTGGCCTTGAGGGTTTCAGAGATCCCTGAGAAATTTGTACATACAGTAATCTGTGCCTCAAACAGTTAACATACGTTTCTATAGTAATTTTATGTTATAATTTTATGATACTACTAATCCTATTTTGTTTCACTAGGAGACATTTTTGAAGTGAACACTAAGTTTTTGTCTGAGGGAAGATGTGCTGTGCTCCTGACATATGAACCAGCAGCAGTGATGCACTGCATATTTGTAACTGACAATGCCTATGGCTCCATTTCGGTCTGATTCATCAGTCATGTCATCTTCTGAAAGTACTAGAAATAGTGGCAAATCTGGAGTGCCTTTTGAGATGTCCTTTCACACTTCCATAAGGTTATTGTACATCCATTAATACAGATGACAAAGGAAATGTCATCTGAGTTGAGTGAATGAATGCCAAGATGCTAAAAGTTCCATTGTCTCAGGTGAAGGGGCAAATGTGCAGCTTTGGAAGATGAAAGCTTCTGATCCTCTATCTTATGTAGTCACACATGATGCACATTGTCCTTACAGATTTGTGGGAAGGAGGATCATCAACCACCAGTAACATGACATGTATATCTAGACCTTGAAGTTAGCCCACATTAGTCTTCATCTGTTTCCGAAGGATGGTCTCTGTCTTATAATAAATATCAGTCACCTCGAAGTAAAAAGCCACGATGGGCTCCCAGAACCAATACAGACCTTATATAAGGGCATGCTCAGAAGAACATGGAAAAGATGTCTGAATTCTCTATGTGATCTTACAGCAGAATTGGTAGAATGGGAATGGTGTGCTGGGTAGGAGTCATGCTTTGGTCAAACCAACTCTGGTAGGTCAAGAATAAAAATGAAAAAAAAAGGCTATTTGATGTCAAAGAACCTAATAAATAATCTCTAAAGCAGTTAGAAGTAGGAATATATTAAAAATCGAGGTGATAGAGGAGAAATACACTTAATATTTGCAGTCTATTTCTTGAGTAAAATGAGCAAAAAGCCGACTGAGCTAAGAGGGAAGAATTTGGAAACCTAAGAACCTGCATTTTCTAAAGCAGTTTCTGGTTATTCCCCCCCCCAAAAAATTGTCATTTAACTTAATGGCTCACCTTTGGAGCTGGTTAGAAATTCAGAATTTAGGTTTCCCATTAGATCTAATGAATTTGAATTATTATCTTGATTTGAAGCAAGAACATAATTGGTTCTTACCAAGATCCATTGAGATAGAACAACCCCTGGGTGTGTGGTCTCAAGCTTTCCTTGGCTCAGTTATTCTTTCCTGTTCCCATCTTTTTCCTCTGTCCTAGTACCTAAAAATCTTCCAAAACTGTAGGGAATTTTTATGAGTTCATGTGATCCAAACTGAGGACAAATGGTGGGGAGCAAGGTCTCAAATGTTCGAGAGAATAACAGTTTTGCAGATTCTTTTAAGTATCCAAAATTAAGAAGGGGGTTTAAGGGAGATTACATGGGGGGGGCAAGCAAGGTGGGGATGGGATTGCAGGACAGTTAACAAGATTATGTGCTCTTGAGGATGGTTAAGGCTTATTTCAAAGGTGTGTTAACCTAGATGCACAGAAATAATGGACCGGGCTTGCTCAAGGCAAGGGTAAAACATTTACTAAAAAGCTATATGCCTGGGGTGTGACTACCCACTATAATCTTCCCAGTTAGGAATTTAGAATCAGATCACCCTTTGAGGTTACTTTCTATAGAACCCCTTTCTCCATCCACAGACCCACCCTCTTCCCCATTCCACCGTGCTCATAAAACAAGTCAATGAATTCTTCTCCAGGTCCATAGTTAAATAAGAGAAGTTCCAGAAATTTGCAAAAGTTAAGTCATCTAATGAAAAATGTTCATGAATATAAAGCAGCCAAGTTGTCTTAAAACAGAAGAATGTGTCTTTATAGAGGATATTATGGCTTCCATCTTCACAGTATGATCACGTAGAATAACACTGAAGATTAAGAGATAGGATGTTGGCAAGTAGCTTCATTAGGGAATGAGGTAAATGCATCTCTGAGTAAAGTGGAATATATTTTCCTTTTGGTAGTTCTGTAATCAACAATGGTTAATAGATAGGAGGTAAAATGAATGAAGTCTAAGGAGTATGCATTTCATTAAATTGAGATCTTGAAACAAGATTTGCAAATAATTTGTGAACTAGTCTCTTATTGATTGATATGGTTTAAGTTAAGTCTTTTGAATAAAATCTAACAATATTTAGTGGCATCACAGAATGTTCTATTAGTGTTACTTTTCTAAAACTTCCAACTTTATTTTTTAAATTATCTTTAGAGAAGAATTTCAGTCAGTTTTCATTCTACTTACTTAAAATGCAAAATAATGCTTTTTCTTAAAAGATTTTTATTGGGGAATTGGATAAGGGGGACAGTGTTGGGGAATTGGGGAAGGGGAGCAGCCAAATTGTTGTCCTTCATTCTTAGTTGTGGAGGGCGCAGCTAGCTCAGCTCGAAGTCCAGTCGCCATATGACCACCTATCGGCAGCTCGCAGCAGCTCAGCTCAAGGTGCTGTGTTCAATCTTAGTTGTGGATGGGCGTAGCTCACCATCCCATGCAGGAGTTGAACCAGCAACTTTGTTGTTAGGAGCACGTGCTCTCACCAGCTGAACCATCCTGCCTGGCAGCTCAGCGGCAGCTTGGGCACAGCTCACGGGACCATGTGGGAATCGAACCAGCGACCCTGTTGCTCAGAGCTCGCACTTTTAACCAACTGAGCCACTCGGCCGGCCCCCGAAATAATATTTTGTAGTAATATAGTATACTGATTTTAGTTTCAATTTAGACTCTTAGGTAGCCAAGCCTTAGTTTTGTTAACATACAAACTAGAAAACAACAAAACAACAATTAAAATTAAAAAGTCAGTATGTATTCACTATTTATGTGAATAAAAATTGATTGATGACATAAATCTATTATATGCTACTATGAATAACAACATTTATTTCCATCCACCATTCTAAGCAATTAACATGCATTGTCATTTAATTTATTGTAATAAAGTATATAGTTTGACTTATGTTAATTATTTGACCACTTAAAATATTATTCATGATACATAGTTGTGACACCTTTAGTCTCTAAATTAAAAAAATCTGACAAATACGCAGTGACGACAGATAGTGACTTTAATAGGGGAATTAATTGTTTAGGGAGAATTGTGCGTGCTGTGACTGTGGACTTGATGTGCCCTTTCTCTTGCTGGGTATGTAGGGGGCATTAGCAAATTAATGACATAGACCTTTCAGCTTTCTGAATTGAAAGAGATGCAACTTAGCCATTTACTCCAAATCCTTCTAGTATCCTTGCATTTATAACAAGTGATTACCCTACATTTCTTTCGATCACCTTCAACAATGTAGAATTTTTCTTAAATATTCATCATTAAAATTTTGATACAACTAGATAAGGGCAGTGCATCATCACCTCACCAATGGATCGCATACCAGCCCAAAATGTTATTCTTCTTCTCTCTCACTTTGCTCTGGTTTGGAAGGCACACAGAAGGTGGGAAGACTGGATCAAACTGGAGTAGTAAAAATTCAGACTCTGGGACAACCTGCCAGGTTTTGAATCTTGGCTTTGCTGTTTGTTGAAAATTACTTTATCTATTTGCTCATTTATGGCATGGAAATGAGATTTAATTGTATATATCAACTTGGCTGGGCTATAGTGCTTGGTTGTTTGGTCAAACACTAGTCTAGATGTTGCTGTGAAAGTATTGTATTTTTAGATGTGATTAACATTTAAATCAGTAAACTTGGAGTAAAGCAGAACACCCTCCATAATGTGTGTGGGCTTCCTCCAATCCTTTGAAAGTCTTAAGTGCAAAGAGGTTTCTTGAAAAAGTAGCAATTGTGCTTTAGGACTGCAGCACAGAAGCTCTGCCTACATTTCCAGATTATGGATTTCAGAATCAAGACTGCAATATCAGCTTTTCTGTACATTTCCAGCTTGTTGACCTTCTCTACAGATTGCTACAGATTCTTACAGAATTGTGCCAGCCCCACAATTGTGTGAGCCAATTCCTTCTCTCTCTCTCTCTCTCTCTCTNNNTCTCTCTCTCTCTCTCTCTCTCTCTCTCTCTCTCTCGCTTTCTCCCTCCCTCCCCTTCTTCCTCCACACACACACACACATTTCCCTGACCAAATCAGGAAATAATAATAAGAGATAATAATTACACATAACTCATTAGGTGGGTTGTAAGGATTGAATTATTAATAAATGTAAAATGCTTAGAGTGGTGCCTAGTGCCAAAGTAGTAATATTGCTACTGGTTAATAGTATCTATCTCACTCCAGCAGTAAGCACTGAGCCAGGGACAATGTTTGCTCAATAAATATGAGTTGTACTAAATCTTTTTATATGAACCTACCATCATCTAACCAATTTAAAGTTTAACCTTAAAATTTCACAACTGATAATTACAAATTCATTCCCCATGATCATTTACTGCCTTTTAAACTGTCAATAAGGCTCCTTCTTTGTCTAGCAGCTTGCAGTGTGTTGTCTTGCTGCTTCTGTGTGTGACATCCTGTCCTTGTAACTCTAGAATCTGCTGTGCTTTGGAAATCCACATGGGGGAGGGGAAGAGCATGTGTGGGTGGGTGGTGGGTGTGTGTGTATGTTGTGCTCTCACTTTCATGTAAAGTGCCACAGGTGTCTTAGTTTGCATATTCAAAATTATATAGGAAAAACAGTCTGTTATGTATTTCTTCACTTAACATCTAGAAATTACCAGTTTTTATACCTTCTTAGCTAAAGCAGTTGCCTTTTTGTAATGGCAATCAATTTATATGACAAAACTTTGTATCTACTGTAGTTTACAGAATAGTTTGCTAATTAACTGCCATATTGCCTTAAAACAAATGCTTGCTATTAAAAAAAATACTGTGTGTGTACTTAAAGGTTAACAGATTCATGTGAACGAGTGCCAGGCATGAGCTCATATTTTCTGTGATTTATATATGATTTTCACCACCTTCAAATGAAAATAAATGCTGAGTAGAAAAAAGAAAAAGAAAGTAATATGTGATGACAAAAGTCTAAATAATTATATGCTTTCATTATCTTTATTCATGTTACAGTAGGAAAAAAAAAAACAACCAGAGACTTTCAAATTATATAAACATAGGATGAAATCTTAATTATTACCATAGAGTAGAGTGACTTGGGGGAAGTCAAATTTCTAAGGCTGCGCTCTCAACTGCAAAATGGTTATCATGATATGTATCACATGGTAGTGCCATTGTGAGGTGATGGGTCCACGTTACACACTCAAAGTTTATAGTACTATGTTAATTTTTATGTATGAGTTTCTAGATTATTCTAAATTTCCTGTAACAACAGACAGTTAAACTAACACCATAATATTTTTACATTCAGAATCCCTTGTTTCTGCTAGCTCTAACCAGGTAAGTAAATTTTCCAAGGAGCACTGGGTGATATGTATATATGTCAGATGATTTCTATTAATAATATTAGGTGATTTGGGAGTTATAAATAGCAGCTTTACCTGTTAGAAACAAAGCATTATTTAAAAAAAAATCAATTTGGTCTTTGGCTCAAATAACCTGCTTGATATTTTACCTGGGACACATGAGACATGTTTTTAAATAGACTTCTGCTACAAATATCTCTCAAACACACTACCTTTACATAGACATATTCCATCTATTCATTGAAATATCAATGCACTTTACCATGCTTTCATTCATAGAGCATCTTTTGTAGTAATGTGAACTGATGTTTATGGAGATGTAACATCCAAGCATTTCAACAGAGCACAAAAATATTCCATAACATTTATTGCCTCATTTAGCATTTACATTTGCACTTTTCCTCTATTAAGAGCATTGCAATAATTTTTATTACTTAACAGTAAGTAAGGTCAATATTATTTCTCCCATTTTCCTGAGAAAATATTTAAGTCCAGAAAAATGAACTAATATCAGCCATGCAAGTAAGGTGATGATTTGTGAGTTCCAGTGTCAGCTTTAAAGATATTGTTAAATTATTACATTAACTTAAATTGTGAACCAAATATTTGCCCCATTCTTACAAGAAAGTGGGAAGAAAATGGCAAAAGGTCACACTTATAGCTCCTCCTTTTATAGATCAATATAAACTTAAAGAAAAATAAAAAAAAACTAGAACCAAAACTATTGAATATGCTATATCATATCTTCTCTAGATACTCTCCCCCTTGCCATACATATCATGCCTAAGATGCCCTATATTGAGTAGCAAATTACAGAGCAAGAAGAGAAATACGGAAATAGAACGGTTGACTGAACTAAAACTAAAACGTGCATATTGTTAGATGTACATATGAAGCTTTAAATTTTTTTGAATTATTTAATTTTACTCTAAATTCTAGCAACATATACTTTCTAAAAGAAATATACAAAATTTCATTTTGATAAGGAGTGGAAAAATGATTAGCCGAAGATTAGTGTTGGTAGAGGACCATAATCAAATATAAAACTTCAAGCAAAAACAATCCCAACAAGTATTTCCTGGTTTGAAAAATAATTAATTAATTTAGTATAATGGAAGATAGCTTATAGGTCTTAGAATTAAAAAAAAATAATTGTAAATATTATCAAAACTCAGGAGCAGAATTTCTGGAACTGTTAAATTGTGTGATAGCAGCAGTGTCATCTTGTCTTATCTAAAATTATTGAAAGTCACCCATTTACAATGCTCACTTACTGTGCTGTCAGAAAAAATATGTAGGTAACAGGTAAGTAAAATTAAGGTTTAAAATAAATGAACTGAGTTAATTTATGTAAAAGCATGTTGGAAATAGCATTATTACAAACATGCTTATTTTTTGTCATGATCTTACATATTTAAATATTCCCTATTTGCAAGTGTTTGGCTAATACTTTGGGGCACTAGGAATACTGAAATGAAAATCTATCAGTAAGAATAGTGTGACACAGAAAAAGTAAGAAGTCTTTTAAAGTTACATTATCACCATAATTTTCATTTTAGTCTATGTAATTACTTTTGTATATTTTTGATCTCCTATGATGTACAGATTGGTAGGTCCTCTTTCCACTTTCACATCTCCCAGAGAAGCTTTGATGTAGAGTAGGTAAAAGGGGCAAGAAAACTTAATGGTTTCTCTGCCCTCACAGAATAACCAACTGACCTTAGGCAAATCAATGAATGCACTGAAATTTCCATTTCTCCATCTGCAATATAGAGTGATGACACCTTTCATGGTGCCTTAAAGAGGATTATTATAAAATTAATGGTTATTGAGAAATGGACTGGTAGCTTGGCTATCTAATATCTAATATTGGCTATCTAATATATCTAATATCAAAGAAAATAAATAGTAGACTCAGCTGGAAGACATGAATTCCAGTAGGCTTTAGCCTGGGGATTTTAAGATATTTACCCTTCTTGCATTTCGCTTTTCCTTCAGAAAGAGGTAAAGAAATTTTAGAAAGATATACAAAATTTGGTGATGCAATTTCTTTATATCACCAAAACTATTAAAGATTTATGTAATTGACTAAAAGCCAATGTATTGACCTGGTGACAAGTCTGCTGATGTTTAGAGATAAGGCTGGAAAGAAAAACAGGAGCAAAAAATTAAGGAGCAAATGTATTTTATGCTAAATGTGTTTTACTGGAGACAAAAAGAAGCTATTGAATGACTTTAAGCAGGGAAATGATAATCAGATTTTCATGCATGAATTAGAGAGAAAATTACAAAAAGACAAGAGTAAAGAGTCAGGAGAATGTTGCATTGACATCATCAACCATAATGATGGCTTAATGTAGGTCATTGGCTAGGAACCCATAGAGAAGGAAACGTTAATTAAAAAATAGAGAATAGGTAGATTGGACAGTACTTACTGATGGGTTGGCTGTGGGACGTAAGGGTAAGGAAAGAGTCAAGAATCATGCTGAAGGTTCTGTTGTGTTTTTCATGGATAGGGGACCAGAAGAAAATCAGTTCTGAAAAGAGGTATAATTGATATATTCAGTTTTGGACTTGTATGTGTTGAGGTGCCCATAGCATATCAAGTGAAATTTTCTAGTATAGATGTCTATATCTGAATATATGTATATATATGAATATATGTGTATAAATGTCTACAGAGGATGCGAAAAATATATACACATTTTAAGAAAGGAAAAAAAACTGTTAAAATTGTAATAATGTATACCGATAACAAAAGATGAATACAAGTCATGTGTGTATGTTTTTTTGGCACCCCAGGTTTGTATATGTGTATATATACATAGATACACACATATACATTTGCAGGTTAAGAGAAAGATGTGGGCTAGATCTATGGAATTGGGAATTATAATCATATGAAAAATATTTTCAGCTTTAATGGTGAAGAAAATTCATTCAACAAATTTTCAGTGATTGCCTCATGGATGAGCCTTGATCAAGGTGTTGGCCATGGCATAACAGAAAAACAAAATATGGATATATCTTTTGCTCTGATGATTCTACCATGTCACTCAGGATGACAGTGTATAGTAAGAGAATATGACTAGGAGAAGAATTATGGGATGGACCAAAAGTTGATGTTATCAGAAAAAAAAAACAACAGAAAGTTGCCTTTTTATATTCTTTTTACTTTGTATTTTTCACTTCCTGTCTGAATTTAATGTAACTATTTCATCATTCTTTTAGATTGGAAGTTCAGAGATCCTGTTAATTTACTATTTTTTTTATAACTGATTCGTTCATTTATTCCACCAACAAGCATTATTGAGTACCTCTTTAAGTTTCATTTTAGGCATTGTCCTAGGTGCTGAGGATACAAAGGTGACTAAAACACATTCTCTGAAGTTGTAACATGCACAGTTCTTCCTCTGTTGAAATTATGAAATCTGTTGCATTTTTGCTATCATCGTAAGGATTTTGGTAGCAGATAAAAACCTGATTGTATACAGGTGATGTTTAAATGATGGAAGTGATAACAACAGAGCAGGACATATCTGAAGGCGAAGGAGAGACCTGAGATGCATGTTATTGCTGTTGAACCTTATTTCTGAGTCTCTTCCTACTGGGAAAGCACATAGCAGGATTGCTCCCCCTGACTCCCCTTGAAGTGTGGCACCACAACGTGGTTTGGTTTGGCCAACCAATGTGGCTTTAGCCCACAATTTGACACACTCTCTTCCCCTGTCGGCAGTTTCCCCTTAGCTGAGACTCCATCTTAAATTCCCAAATGAAGAAAAGATGAATTCTTTCCTACTTTATTAAGACTGACAGGTAGCATGAGAGAAATAAGCCTTTGTTGACTTCTATGATTGTGAAGGTCGTTTCCTTTAGAGCATTTGCTAGTCTGTCCTGGTGGACATGGGAACCAAAGTACAAACTAAACAAAGGTCAATTCCCAAATGGACTTCCTTTTTACAATTTTGACTAGTGATTCCTCTGCTTATCATATGGGCAATGAGCAGGCAGAAATAAGGTAAAGAGGGGAATGATGGTGGAAATCTTCCTGCTTTTTATATCCCATACATTGATGATTGACTGTAGAGATATGCCATGTGCTCCACAGCCCTCATGTATGGAGGTAATCCAATTTGCCTGTGATATTATGGAGACTTGGGGAACACCAAGTTGAAATGTTTGTGGAGTCATTTCTTTGGTGTTCTCCAAAGACTGAAATGCACTGAAGAACTGGTTTTAGTTTTTCACTGGTTAATTATTTGAAGCATTGTAAAAGACAGTTTCTGGAAAGTTTTTTTTTTCCCCCTATATGCTATCTTCAAATCAGTAGGTACATGTCCTGCCAAACAGAAGGCATTTATACTCATTTTTTATTTCATAAACTTGAAGGTCTGCATACCAAACATTTGACACTTTTGCTGTGATGTCTTGATAATTCCATGTTTGTTTGACTGTGGGATAAGCTATTAGTCAAAAGTCTCTTGAGAACTGGATAATATCGTTGAAAGCTAAATGTTTATTTCATCAGCTTTTTGATACATATGAGTTTCCTGTTTCAACCTGCAGGCCAGTTCATCTCAATGTTCTTGGCAGTTTAAATATCACCTTTGCATATATAATAAGCAGACAGTATTCCTAATAGGGTGTGATGGCAGAGATATTTAAAAAGGAGCATTGGGTACAGAAACATTAAAGGGATACTCATTAACTTTAAACCAGGGTGATATAGAGCAACTCAGTGATGTGTCCACCTCCTTTAATTCTGCTATGGGGTGACAAATCTTTGGTAGTTGGGATCAAGATGGCAGGAAGAGAAAGGAGCCTGGATGGCTCGTGAGAGTAGTTGATGAGAAGTTTAAAGTCTTATATTATGAAATATTAGAATTTTCTAGACCAGTGATTCCCAACCATAGAGGATTTTGCTCTCAGGGGACATTTAGCAATGTCTGGAGACATTTTTTGTTGTCACTATTGGAGGGTTGGGAAGAATGCTATTGGCATGTAGTGTGTAGCTCAAAATGACAATTTCAAGATTCAGTGTCAAGATTGAGGAATCCTGTTCTAGAATAAGCTCCTCATGTTACTGTATATAAGGCTCATTCATCCACTATTATCGAAGGGCCTATGCTGAGTATATGGACTACAAATATGAGCCCCAAGTGTACAAATCCTGCCATGAGGAGGTTTGTGGTTGGAGGAGGAAGAAAGAGACGCTATGAGTCATAGAAATCCTTTCAGCAGAAACATCAAGTAAAAAATATCTGGAATTTCTCAAGCCTGGAATTTTCCTGTGTTCATGTTTATATACCCCACGTATTCCATAAGGCCTGGCTTCTAATAGCCTAATAAATACTAAGTGAAAGAAAAAATAAAAGAATCTCATTATTATTCATTAAAATAATAAAACCCAAAGTGTAATTATTAAACTAGAATACTTTTTTATTGAACAATAATGGGTTCCAAGCACATCTCTAAATGCTGGGCATATTGAAGTTAACAGAAGAGGCAAAAATCCCTCATCTCAGATAGAATTTAGGTTTTAGGGAGCAGAAACATAAAAACCAAATAACTAAGTAAAATATATGGTATTTAGGGCACTTGGTAAAAATAATAAAAGCTGAAGGGGAAAAAAAAAAGAAGTTAGTTGCCTAAAGGATTATTTTGTAGTAAACACTTTTACTAAAAGTACTGAAATTTCCCTGAAAGTGGTCAAGAAAATGTTTTATGCTTAATGGAATGTTTAAGCTTATGATAGAAAAAAAAAGTAAAGATACAAAGAATGATGATAGGGAGTTGCAGGGTGGAAGCAAGGTTGAAATGTAGGACAGCGTTGTCAGGAGATAGCTAACTCACTGAGGAGGTGATGGCTGAGCAAAAGCCAGAGGAAAGGCATGGAGCCAATGTAGATCGGAGGGTGGGTGTGGGCGCCCGGTGCTGAGGACATTCCAGGAAGAAGGAATGATGAGTGGTATACAAGTGAGCTAACACTCCTGCAGCGGAATGAACAGTAGCAGACTAGAAAGCAGTGTTTTTTGTTTGTTTGTTTGTTTGTTTGTTTGTTTGTTTGTTTGTTTGTTTTTAGGATACATGGACTGGGATGTGGAGTTAGAATCTCACCGCTCATCGCCAAGAGTTTGGTTTTCACTCAGAGTCAGATGGGGAGCCATTGACAGGTTTCGGTGGTAGAGTGACAGCCCTGACTCATGCTATGACTGCTATCACTCTGCGGCAGTGGGGATGGAGGGCCAAACAGGGACAAGTGAGACCAGCCGGGAGGCTACCTGCATAACCCCAGTGACTGATGATGGTGACTTGGATTGGAGTGGTAGCAGGGGAGATCCTGAGACGTGTCCACACATTTTGGTAATTTTGAAGGTCAAGAGAATTTGTGAGTGGATGGAATGGGAGATCTGGGAGAAGGAGAGGGGCTTGGTTGATTTTAAGAGTCTGGTCCTGAGCAATTGGAGGTGTGGAGTTTCCATTTACTGAGATTGTGAAAGGTATTGAAGGAGCAGGTTGAGCTGGGTATGGGAGGATAATATCAGGAGCCTGGACTTAGGTTATTTATTTACCCAAAAGAAAATGATATGACTTGAAAGTCCTCTGAGAAAGAAAAAACTGTGCTTGTAGGCTGGCAGGCTTCTCACAGCAGGTACCTGAAGCCTGTACTAGAATGCCTCGTAATTCTCCTTTGATCATTTACTCATTTGTCCCCAACTATTTCTTTTGCATTCTTTTCAGAACAGGCTAATTCTCACATATATTTCTGATTGTGCCTCTTTGCATCTCTCAAAATTGAGTTCTGGAACTGGTTTCAAACAATATAAAACATGATTTCTTCAAGTTTTGTCACACAGCAAGGTTATAAATCCTGATTAAGCTGTGAATAAAATGTTTCAGAGGTCCTCACAATGCAAGTTCTCTAACAGTTGCCCCGGAGTTCACCAATTTTGGGGGTAAAATAATCTGATAGCCGGAACACTGTATTTTTGTAAAGATACAAAGAATTAAAAACCTCTCTTCCTCAATATCTGAAAACATCTCTAATAGCAAAATTAATTATTTCAGGTTAAGAAATGTCTATTAGTTAAAAGGAACATATTATTATGCAGATACGAAATTATATAAATTGAATACAAACAATTATATGGCCATGGCCTACTTTGAAAAGAGTTTACAAAAAAAAAAGCCTCTTTTTTCTTTTCATTCACACTGTGTCTAAATAAATTAATTCTCACATATATTTTTTTATAACATAGATTATATATGTGCCTGCTTTTTTTGTCTTTTGTTTGCTTCGCTTTTTGCTTTTCTTTTGTATGGGCTACATGGATACCCAGCGACAACTGCGGTTTAACAAGAAACCCTTAAAACCTTTGAGTTTATCTTCACAGGAAATATATAAAATTAGTATCTGCCTTATACCTTGTATTTTGTTTATCAGACTTCATGTGTTACATGATTTTGAGGGTTAATGGATTCAGGCACTATTTGTCCAGCTCCCACTCCTGGCACCTGCAATTTCTCTTGCTGAGCCCGTCAAAGGCTATGTTTCCCCCTCATAGTTTCTTCTGTCCAGTGCTGGTGGGTGTGACTGCACTTCGCAGTTCTCCCTTTGACGATTGACACAGAAGGAAGGAGAGGAATCAGATTCACATGGTGAATTCACAAACTTGAAAAGATACAAATTGTCCTCTGCAGCCTTTGGAATGAAAGTATACTGTCTAGCACGCTTTGTTGAATTATTGATTCACTCTCTTCTATTCCTTGATCTCATGTTTCACAAGCATATAGCTGACCTGTGTATTGGAACCTTTAATGAGAGTTAGATCATCATGAAGAGAGAGAGAGCAGATGAGATTTCCTAGAGGTTGACTGTGTGAAAATATGCTTCAAAAGCAGCCCAGGGATGCACATTACATACCCCAGTGGAGTTTTAAAAGCATCTTAGAAACCACAGCATTATGTCTTGACACTGCAGGTCAATGAGTTTTCTCCTGAGTACTTGGCCCTGCTAAGATCTTATAGAGAGCGGAGTTTGTTTCCCATGGCAGGGAAGGACAAATGGGGAAATCTGCAAGGTAGTAATGATTCTGCAAGGTATGACCCTACCTTCCTCTTGAGATGGAAGAGCCCTAAAGCTCTGCATCTTATTTTTCTTCTACTCTCATTTGAAGATAGTACATGTGGGCACTGTCCCTGCAGGGTGGCGCATTTGTTTTCAGGAACAATTTTCAGTAACACGTTGAGGCTTTAAACCCACCCCCTCAGGCCCTCTGGGTGATACATCTCATACTTAGAGTTGTACCTGTTACATCCTGGAGGTTGTGAAGAATCATAAATGAAGAGAAGGTAGAGAGTGAAAGAGAGACACAGAGAGATTCAGAGAGACATAGAGACAGAGAACGTGTTGAGAAATTTCAATGGAAGAAATAGTATGTGGGTTATAAAGAGGCAGCAAGTTGGCATACAATCTTTACACACACTTGAGTGCCCCAGTCATGCTTTGATAACAAATTTGAGGCTGAGATTCCTCCTGCCAAAGCCAAATCTCTACTGACGTTATTTCCTGCTTTGTTCAGTGCTCTGGGAGATCTAGCAGTGTGACAGTAATGCAGAAAATGACAATGAGTGGCAATGAGGCCCCTTCTCTAGGAATATTAGTCTACATACTGGAGCATCTATATAGAAGCACCAGAAGACTCCTGCTTTACTAGTTTTTACAGGTAATGACAGCACAGAGGGACGAAGAATTCAATTCCAATCTTATTCTAAAACTGAGAGGAGCAGTATAGAATACCTCACAGTTAACAATAAAAAAATAACACCAAGGTAATGACATAAGTTTGGCCATATCTAATACCTTTAAAGCCAAGAAAAATAAAAATGTGCAAGAGTAGTGAATGACGGTGTGTTAACATAGCATTTTTTGTTAAGGTGTTTCTCCAGACTATTAACGCTAATTGCTATCTGGTCATAGCCACTAGATCCTAATGATGCAGTTTTGGAGCATGTAAAGTTGAAAAGAAATAAATGCTGTCTGGGGAAGGGAGTTCACACACAAATTAAAAATATATAATGCTGACGACTAGGTTTTTTTAAAATTTATTTTAAGATTCTAATTAAAATATAGCTAAAATACGATATTATATTTATTTCAGATGTACACCATAGCTATTTAATATTTATATACCTAAAGAAGTGATCACCACAATCAGTCCAGCAACCATCTGACACCATACCACACTATCACAATATTATTGACTACGAGTATATTCCCCATGCTGTACATTACATTCGCATAGCTTATTTGTTTTATACCTGGAAATTTGAATCTCTTATTTCCCTTCATCTCTTCCCCACTTTTTAAAATTTTCAATTACAGTTAACATTCAATATCATTTTATATTAATTTCAGGTGTACAGCATAGTGGTTAGACATTTATACAATTTAAGAAATGATCTCCCTGACTAGTCTAGTACCCATCTGGCACTATACATAGTTATTACCATATCATTGACTATATTCCCTGTGCTTTATTTTACATCCCTATGACTGTAACTTCCAATTGTACGTCTTCATTCTTTCACCTTTTTCACCTTGCCCCCCAACCCCCTCCCATCTAGCACCCCAACAAATCTAGGACCCGTCTGAATGCATTCATAGTTATTGCAATATTATTGACTATATTCCTTATGCTATACCCTACATCCCCATGACTACTGTGTAACAATCAATTTGTAACAATCCCTTCCACTTTTTCATTCACCCCCAAACCCCCTCCCATCTGGAAACCATCAGTATGTTCTCTGTATTTACAATTTCTTTCTGTTTTGTTTGTTTGTTCTTTAGATTCCACATATAAATGGAATCACATTGCATCTGTGTGACATACCGCACTAAGCACATCACCCTCTAGGTCCATCCATGCCACTGCAGATGGCAAGAACCCATTCCTTTTCATGGCCAAGCAATATTCTATTGTATATATGTACCACCTACTGTTTATCCATTTATCCATCGATGAACACCCAGGTTACCTTCCATTTTGGCCATTGTAAACAGTGCTGCAATGAACACACAGATGCACATGTCTCCTTGAAGTACCATTTTGGGTTCCTTCAGATAAATACCCAGAACTGGGATTACTGGGTCCTTCATTGTCTCTTTTTATAGCCTTTGTTTTAAAGTCTGTTTTGTCTGGTATAAGTATTGCTAATCCAGCTTTTTTTGTTTTTCTCATTTCCATTTTCATGAAATATCTTTTTTCTATTTTTTTACTTTCCATCTGTGTGTGTTTTTCAAGCCGAAGTGAGTGTCTTATAGGTAGCACATATAAGGGTTTTGTTTTCTTATCCATTCAGCCCTCCTATGATTTTTCTTTTAAAGATTTCTATTGGGGAATTGGGGAATGGGAACAGTGCTGGGGAATTGGGGGGAGGGGAACAGACAAGTTGCTGTCCTTTTGTTCTTCAGTCTAGTTGTGGAGGATGTTGCTTCACTGGCCCAAGTTGGCACCATCATTGCGCTCT
>NW_017732544.1:428415-434225 GCF_001890085.2 Hipposideros armiger
CTCACATTGAGGATAATAATAAATTGTTTTCAAAAAAGTAACAATTAAAAGAAGGTGGAAAACACCTTCTAGTGTTTTAATGTTTAATTGCTTTTTACAAGGAGGCTTTCCATTAACTTTAATTTAACTTTTAATAAAGATTGCCACCCAAAATGATATTTTCCCACTGAATTTAAATGACGTCCCCCAAAGAAAACAGGGTGGGTGTCACACGGGGTAGGTTGGATCCTCCAGAGATTTCTGTCTCCTTCCTTTTCAGAACAATTACTGACCTGCTGTTAACACTCCAGGGAAAAGTCCTTTCGGTGATTTGCGTTTCTGGATCACTCTCTCCTTTGTGTGTGATTACACTTAATACAGGGTTTATTCTTTGTTCAGCGTGTGCAGGAACAGATGCTACAACTACTAATTCTTTGTCTCATTTGGAGCATTAAAAAACTGAGAGGCTAGTTCCTGCACAGATCAAGGCTGTCCCCTCAGTCACAGAGCCTCTTACATCCCTTGGAGAGCTGTCACTGTGCCCTGAGGTTGAATGGAGGAGGTGTCCATTTATACCTGGAGGTTCTTTCTACAGGTCTTTTAAGTCTTTGTCGACTCTCACTTCTCTCATATTTTTCAGCTTCTGTCAATTCATTAAATGCTGATTTAGATTTTTACGGCAACGTTTGTCTCAGCTGACAGTTACAGTAAAGTTCATCACTAAACCTTATAATTTTTAGTGCTGAATATAATTTATGGTTCCATTTTAAAATCAAATTTACCATAATAAATTGTCTTAAGATTTTTGCAGATACATCATGTAGTTAGCTTTTTCTTGCAGCATCATTTACAAAGACAGGATATGACTTTACGCCTGAGGAATATATTTTACGTAGAGCACAGCAATGTATTGATGGATTTGTCATAAATTATATCAAAAGAAGAGTATCTCAGAAGAACAGTAGCACATGTGATGACCTAAGTTCATAAACAATGGCACCAGGATAANCATCCCAGCTCCAGGTGGAGCTGTTGTTCACCATCTTAGCTGTAGAGGGCGCAGTGTCACTGGCCCTCATGTGGGATCCAATCAGGGGTCCAGCTGCTCAGAGCTGGCGTCCCAAGCCAGCTCTTAACCAATGCGCTACTTGGCTGGCCCCCTTTTCTTAAATACTATCTTACTACATGTATTTTACAGTAAACCTTTTCTTTAGCATTGAGACAATTTCATTCCAGTCTTGTCATAGATACATTCATATCCTTAGCAATGGGTGTAGCCACTTTAAAATAAAGGAAAGCAATATTTTGAGCCAAAATTTATCTTCTAGTCCACCACTAGCTGGCACATGTGGCATCTGGCATGCATCTAGTAGTCACACAATATATGTCCAAAATGCAAGAATGCACATATGTTTAATGGCATTTGCAATATTCATAACATTCATGTTTGCTATGTGATAAAACTTATCTGTAGTCAGTGTTGACATCACAAAACTTCTTCCTGTGTTTACTGGAAACACCCTATAAAATGACAAAACCACTTATGTAAATCTTCATTTCCTATCTTCAATTCATGGCATATTTAATTAGTCAGTCAAAATAAAAAATTCCTGTACTCACATAAAAAAAATGTAGGTATAAATACTGCTTTAAGCCTTTATAACAGCTTAAAATTATGTTTAAAATATTTTTATGTATTTTACTATTAATTTATTATTATTATTAAAGAAACATGATGCTATATATTTTATTTAATGGGACACATATTTTGAATTTAGAGAAGCCCTAATCAGAAATTAAAACCACTGTGTGCTCACAAATGTGAAGTGTCTCCTTTAGAAACCCCATTCACAATTCCTGGCTATAGAACAAGATTGTCACAGATCTGGCCTCTGGTGAATTGTTGGCTGTGTGAAGAGGATTTACTGCAGTTACTCATGCTGTGATTTAGATTAAGCCACTTGCAGCTGCAATTCTCAAGCACTTATGATCATTCTCATTCAAATTTCCTTAAAAGAGTCCCTTTAACTTCAGACTGTTGTGTTGGATAATCATAGCAACCCATTTACTTTAAATGCTGGATGAAGTAAATTCTAATATAACTTTTTACCAAACTGCACAAATGCAAAGTGATATTATTTTGCTTCTGAAATTTAGTAAACATCTGCTCTTACCTGATTTAGGTGAAGTTGGGTTGAGTAAGAATCATGCTGTGTGTGTGTGTGTGTGTGTGTGTGTGTGTGTGTGTGTGTTAAATAATATAAATGTTTATATTATTACTCATCTCATGGGAAAATAATTTATTTCTAAGTTTTATGAGAAAGAATTCTTCTGTGATTTGAGTCCCTTCAGCAAAAATAAATAAGTAAATAAATAAATATGCAATTAAAAAAAATAAACTCATACATCTTAGACAGTTCATCAAGGATTTTCTCTTAAACTCTGATATCAGAGGACATTTTCCTCCTCCGCTGTTTCAGCAGCCCTGGGTCTGTGAGCAGCCTGGGCAGCTGATGCCCCCAAGCACACCCATTCTTTGCCTCTTTCTGTTGTTTTCTCTTTCTACTCCAGAGGTAAAGCCTGTGCACTCCACCAATACCACCTACGTCGCCATTGTGACCAAGAGTGTATGAGCCCTCCATAGGCAAAGCCTCTAACTTTTGCCATTA
Source organism: Hipposideros armiger (assembly GCF_001890085.2). NCBI lineage: Eukaryota > Metazoa > Chordata > Mammalia > Chiroptera > Hipposideridae > Hipposideros > Hipposideros armiger. Next base: position 431,064 of record NW_017732544.1, read on the forward strand.
AAATGAAGAGAATAGTAAACTGTTCTTCTGTGGTGTACTCGGTAGTAAAAACACCAAAATTTTAATTTATGCCTCTTGGATCTCACAAATGTATTATAGGTAGAGATCTTTTAGTTTCTAGGCTATGGCATGATTGGATAGGGGCTAGATTGAATGAAAACACAGCAGTAGGTGCTGTACTTTGTTCTCGCATAGATTATGGGCTTGGGAGTCTAGGGGTAGCCTGTGACTTCTTTCCCCAATAGAATGTGAATTTCCCAGTTTAGCAGTGCCATGTCTAAGTATGCCCCTCCCTTCCCCCATGGGGAGGCCTGAAAAGGAGGGGATAGCATGATTTTCTAGGGGAGAAAGCAGATGATTGAAAATGACATAGTAGGTTAGGATGAAGAGTTTTGACTTTTCTTTTTAGTGTGACTGAAAATTATTGAATTGCTTTAAGTAGAGAAATTATTTAATCTGTTTTATAGTTTTCAAGATCCAGTGACCCAGTGGTGGTCATGTGAAGATTAGATTGCATAAAATTTGGGAAAAAAATGTAAGAGGTCCGGTTAGAAGCTATAGCTCTTCATGAAAGGGATGATATAGGATTGCTCTAACATGATGTTGAGAGAGAAAAATAAGTGGGGTTGGGATACAGTGTGGAGCCATATCAATAGGAATTGTGTGGATTGTCTGCAATGAATGAAGAGAAGAGTCTGTGATTGTCTGCTCTCAGTGCATCTTCTTTAGGATAAAAATAATCATTAGGATTTAAAAGAACTGTTTCTATTCTGTTTACATCCCCAGTAAAAATACATGCTTGTCAAAAATCTCGGTGTTTATGATACTCGATGATCTTAAAGAAAGTGGTGTCAATTCTGAAGTACCAAGTCATAAAGAACTTTTTAAAGAATTTTTCCAAAATATAACNAGTCTAGTTGTGGAGGATGTTGCTTCACTGGCCCAAGTTGGCACCATCATTGCGCTCTTCCCGGGTGAGGCAGATCAGTCGCCGGCCTCTGGATGGCTGCTCACAGCGGCTGCTGACCGCTCACGCTGGCTGCTGGCTACATACAGTAGCCCAGGCAACCCTGCTGCAGCAGGGGCTGCCGCCTATGCCGCTGTTGCCGGCAACTCATGGCAGCCCAGCTCCAGGTTGAGCTGTTGTTCAGCATCTTAGCTGTAGAGGGCAGTGTCACTGGCCCTCACATGTGGGATCGGAACCAGGGCCCTCTGGCGTCCCAAGCCAGCTTTTAACCAACGCGCCACTCAGCCGGCCCACCTCCTATGTTTTTTGAGTGGAACATTAAATCCATTTACATTGAAAGTAATTGTTGATATATTGGGTTGTAGGAAAAGTCATGACATTTTTGCAACAAAAACATAGAAAAATACGTCATGACTTTTCTGACAACCCAATGTATATAATTATTGCCATTTTATTATTTATAATTTTGATCTTTTTTTTTTTTCTCTTTTCCATCTTAAAAAAAATTACTCTAAGATTCCTTGTAATATTGGTTTGGAGGTGATTAACTCCATGAGCCTTTTTTTGTCTAAGAAGATCTTTATCTGTCCTTCGATTCTAAATGGTAGCTTTGCTGGGAAGAGTAATCTTGATTGTAGGTCCTTGCCTTTCAGCATGTTAAATATTTTGTGCCAGTCCCTTCTGGCCTGCAAAGTTACTGTTCAGAAATCAACTGACAATCTTCTGATAGCTCCCTTATAAGTTACTAGTTGCTTTTCTCTTGCTGCTTTTAGGATTCTCTCTTTGTCTTTAACCTTTGCCATTCCAATTATATTGTGTCTTGGTGTGGACCTGTTTGGATTCATTGTGTTTGGAACTCTCTGAGTTTCCTGGACTTGTATGTCTATTTCCTTTGCCAGGTTAGGGAAGTTTTCAGTCATTATTTCTTCAAATAGGTTCTCAACCCCTTGCTTTCTCATTTCTCCTTCTGGTACCCCTATTATGAGGATGTTGTTATGCTTTATGTTCTCCCAGAGGTCTCTTAAACTATCCTCATTTTTTTGTATTCTTTTTTTCTTTTTGCTGTTCTGATTGGATGTTTTCTGCTACCTTGTCTTCCAAATTGCTTATTCATTCCTCTTCTTCATGTAGTCTACTGGTGCTTCCTTCTAGTGCATTCGTCATTTCAGTTATTGTATTCTTCACTTCCAACTGATTCTTTTTTTATGGTTTCTGTGTCCTTTTTTATGCTTGATATCTCTCTGTTGAAGTTATCAGTGACTTCCTTGAGCATTCTTATAACCATTGTTTTGAACTCTGTCTCTGGGAGTTTTCTAGCCTCCATTTTGTTTAGTTCTGTTTCTGGGGTTTTCTCCTGTTCTTTCATTTGGGATGTACTTCTTGTTTCCTCATTCTGGCTGCTTCTCTGTGTTTGTGTCTATATATTAGGTAGATCTGCTATGTCTCCCAGTCCTGGCCAGGTGGCCTTATGTAGTAGGTGCCCTGATGCAATCTTTCTGTTTATCTGAGCTGGGTACTCTGCGAGCGTCCCTTGTGTGGGTTGTGTGTGACCTCCTGTTATAATTGAGTCTTGATTGCTATTGGCACACCAGTGGATGGGATTGACCCTCAGGCTGATTGGCTGTGGGGTTTGGCCGTGTCCACAGCTTATAGGCTGCTGGGCAGGGGGCTTAAACCCATGGAGTAGGATTCACCCCAGCAGGCTGTGGTGCATGTTGAGACTGCCCTTTGGATGTGCCCCTTGTAGGGCTAATTCAGTGGTGCTCTGTTGTGGTCTGAAGCCAACCTCTGAGCATATTAGTTCCAGAGCTACTTGGGAGGGGCACCAGTGCAGGCCCAGGTCACCCACTGTTTGTGAATGGCCGGGGACTACCTAGTAGGAACTATAAAGTGATCCACAATTGTTTCCTACCTGTGTTAATGCTGGAGGCGTGTGGGAGAGGCCATGCTGTGAGTGGAGAACATCTGCCAACAGTACTGGGCCTGGGGAAGCTCTGCAAAAAGCCAGGACACCCCTGCTGTCACTTGCAGGATCCCTTAAGGTTCAGCCACTGATAAAGCCTCATACAATATGGAGTTGGGTGAGGCAGGGTTTCAGGGTGTCACTAGAGTGGAAAGAGTTGTGGTCACCAGGTTAATGTAGACTATGGTTTGGTGCCAGTGCTGAGCCTGGAGCTACTCAGCAAAAGCCTCAG
>NW_017732544.1:440000-441261 GCF_001890085.2 Hipposideros armiger
GAACTTCTAGTCTGGCGGCACATCACCTTTAATAGTACATCCCCTTCATTATCTCATTTCTATCCTCCTCTTCTTTCACCTGCCACAAAGTTTGCCTTTTGTCCTTTACATCTTGTTTTCACATTCTTACTAGATTGGAAAATCCTTCTCACAATTAAATAGTCTGCTAACATAATAGGTTTTGAGTTTAGTCCAATTTAAGAGAAGTGGAACAAGGAAGTCCACCTAATTATCTCTATTCCAGAGAAAATGGGAGTTTGCAAGTTTTCAGAGAAACGTCAGTTCACTTCCTAATTTTGTGATGTGGCCCAGTCAGTTTCTTGCCTGAAAAAGGTACAGAATAGTTTAAGTGGGAAAAAGGATGGTCAGCTGCACAGTATCACAGTGACACCTATTTTTTATTATGTTGCTTTCTCTCCTCTGTTATACAATAATACCACATACACTAAACTTAAGGATAAATGCTAAAATCAACTAACAATGAGTGTATATAATACCTGTGCCATTCTTCATTTATTTAGTAAACTATTTCTGCCTATGTTATAGATACGCATTTCTTCTGTTATCGTGATTTTAGAAAAGAGAAAATGAATTGAGAGTCAAAAAGAATCACTTTCAACACACATACACACTCAAATACACACCCTATCACATTACTGTATGACATCCATCTTTTTCTAATATAAAAACATCTGGATAAAAAAATGTCTTAATTCTATTACATTTTATTGCACCCCTGCTATGAAAGTGACTGTGCTGGGTGCTAGTGATTCAAAGATGAGTAAGACACATGTGGTCCTGTTAATATTGGTTTTAGAGTGGAGGGAAGTTTTTGAAAAAGCAAGTCACTACTCTCACTACGCCCTTTGCCCTTTGAGGGGTGGAAGAACACTTTCAGGCCATTGAAACTCTCTCTTTGTGAGTTTCTAAATATACTCACAAGCCCAGAACTGAATGTGCAGGTTTTCTCCCAGCACAGTCAAAGAGAACAGGCAAGTCTTAATTTAATATCTGAGAAGACCGTAGGTGCTCATCCTTTGAAGCCTGGCTCACTGAGCACTTTTCATAATCAAGTCCTTTCACTTATCTTTTGCCATCTGAACCACATACAATTTTCCTGCACAGTCACTGCCTTTCTATGAGCAATACCAGAGGGAATCATAATTGCAGATAACCACTAGTGTAATTTTTTTCATTTCCTAGAAATAGTGTCCTAAAGCATTACGTTATGTATTATCTAGAAAAACCCTGTTTATTCCCC
>NW_017732544.1:442782-443748 GCF_001890085.2 Hipposideros armiger
AGTTGCTGTCCTTTTGTTCTTCAGTCTAGTTGTGGAGGACGTCGCTTCACTGGCCCATGTTGGTATTATCATTGCGCTCTTCCCGGGTAAGGCAGTCTCTCGCCGGCCATTGGAATGCCGCTCACGGCAGCTCTCACTGGTGGTGGGTTTTTATTGCTTGCGGGATAAGGATCATGCATTTTTATAAGACAACCAAGAATCTTTCTTAGTGGATATAATTATTCTCCTCCAAATCAAAATTTCCCATGGTATGGATTGTATTTAATACTCCAACAATATGATTTTGTGTCTTACCTCAGTATACTATGTGTCTCGTTTTTCCATAGATACTTGTTGTACACCAGCTCTGTTGGAACTATTGTGCTGTGTGTTGGGTGCATAAGATGGGACCTGATCCCTAACCTTGTGATTCTTACAGTCTGGTGGGGAGACATTTGTTAATCAAATACTCACATAATTAAATATAAAATGGCAAAAGTGACACGTGGCCTAAAAGAGAGGTATATGGTGGTATTCATACCTGTCATAAATGAATCTGACCTGGTCAGAGAAATCAAAGAAAGCTTCCATGAAGAAGAATTTCTGAGCCAAGCTTTCTTTGCAGGAAACAAAGGGGAAGAACATAATAAACAGAAAGAACACCATCTACTTTTCTATTTGGCTTTCCTGGATTTACCTGAGCTTTCTCCTCTGCCTGAGGTTGATTTTCCTTCACTCACTTTTCCACTTGCCCCTGATTCAAAATTGACATTCCCCTAGAAAACTTCTCTTACTACTTTCTTATCAAATCGGTAAACTTCCTCCATGTCCCTCCCCAAATAACACATTATATTATTTCTGTACTGAGAAGAGGGAGAGAGGGGAGGGAAGGTGAGACAGAACAAATACTGCTGCCCAAATAGACACTTTTGTTTTCTGTTAAAAATCTGACCTTAATGAATATTAACGTCAAGTTAAAAAAAAAAA
>NW_017732544.1:445793-447038 GCF_001890085.2 Hipposideros armiger
CTACAAGTTTTCTAATCTAACTATCTTCTGTCTTTGGGATCATTTTAAAGAACAGAGAGCTTCACTCTCTCTGAAGATGCAGAGTGTATCTGTCTATTTGTTCAACATATCTTCCATATTCGCCAAGTCTTTTTATAATTTGTACCACTTCCTTTAGTTTTGTTTTCTAGTTCAATATAGGACTATCTTTAAATCTTAAAAACAACCATCAGAATAGATATCTTAGATTTCTTCAGTTGCTTTAGATAAACTGATTTCAATAATTCAGACAGATAGTTTCTTATAGGAATAGTCTAATTTCCCATTATTCCTTCCAAAGTTGCCATACCTGAAACTGAACACAAATTTTCAAGCATTGTCCAACATTTGACACATTGCTGCCCTTGTTGAGAATATTGTAACTGTATTTATGAAGCCACACTGAGGTTTTATTAACTTTGGGGAAAAAAAATTCAATTAATTTGATAATATTATTAGTGACTCTATACTAACCATTCACTAAGTGTGGAAGTTAAAAGATGAGTAAGACATTAAGTTTGCTTTCAGGTATCCAGTAGGATTAACAAAGTAAGTGAAAACTAATTAGGAGGAGGAGGAGAATAATTCTTATTGAAGATTGGAGCAAGAATAAGGATTTAACATCTAATCTGATTTTGCAGACAAATGTGCTTTGTCAATAAGAAGTGAAAATTATTCTATGTTATGGAAATAAAGCATAGTAAAGGAAAGACTACCACAAATGAATGATTTATTTTGTGGAGCTATAAAAGTTATCTATTTTCAGGTCATAGATTATAAGGGGATATAATGGTAGGAAAATAATGAAAGAATTTTTTTTATTAAAGTTTCAGAAAACTCTATCTAGGTTGTGGACTTGCTTAAGCAAAAAAGGAAAGTGAGAAAGAGAAAGAGAGAAAGAGGGAAGGAGGAAGGGGCAAAGAAAGGGAGGAAGTAAGGAAGGAAGGAAGGAAGGAAGGAAGGAAGGATAGAAAGAAGGAAGGAAGGAAGGAAGGAAGGAAGGAAGGAAGGAAGGAAGGAAGGAAGGAGGAAGGATGGAAGGAAGGAAAGAAGGAAGGGAAAGAAAAATTATTTACTGTCCATAAGTGTATTTAGCTTGAGGTACACTTCATGGGGTGTTCTCACAAATCTACCAGGATCTGATCTTTCTACTTCTGCCTTCCACATTACTAGAACCAATTTAATAGCAAGATGGCTAATAACAGTCCAGTCCTACATCTTTGCACT
>NW_017732545.1:0-4292 GCF_001890085.2 Hipposideros armiger
AAAGCTCAGAGCTGGCCCCGTCACTCCCCGGTCAGGACCCTATTGCTTTAGGATTCAGTCCAAATTCCTTGGCTGGGCTGTCTCGAGCCGTCTTTCCTGCCCTCTGCGTTAACGTAACCTCCCCGAGAGACCTGCATCTGCCCAACCACGCTTGGCTCCCTCGCCCTGTGCCTTTGCCTCTGCTGTCACCTCTGCTTGGAATGCCTTTCCTCCTTGGGCCAGGCCTGTGATGCTTGGTGGCTCAGCGTTACTGGCCTCCGGAAGCCCTCTCTGTTTCTTCCTCACTTGTACCCCTGTGCCTTCCCGTATGGCAACACCCCCCGACTTGGTTATCACCAGGCACCCTATGTCTGTCCCCACCGAGGAACCCCTGAGGGTGGGCAGAATGCGGCTGCTCTGTAGCTGAAGAGGTGGCCCCCCCCCTCACACACACACACACACAGACACTCCAGGGCTCTCACTCTACCTGGTCTGTGCTCTCTGGGAGGCCTCAGGCTGAGTGCTGAGACACTAGAGATCTCTCTGGAATACAAATGAAGGTGATGAAGACCCAGGAATCTGCTGTTGGGGAAGCCCACCCTCCCCAGGAGCCATTTTAGAAAAGCCAGAGAAGCAGCAGGCGAAGAGATGCCCTCTACGTGCCAGGGCGCGGAGTCTGCGAGACATGGAGGGTCATGGAGGTGGTGACTGCACAGGAAGACGGCATGGTCTTGCTAGTGAGCCGGTGTCCCTTACATGGAGCCATTGTCTGTCTGTCACTCATGTGCTCGTCCTGCTCAGCCTCTTCCTTCTAATGCGGTGGGCGTGTGTCTCATTGCCCTGCCGGGAGAGGATCCTGTGCAGTCACCATGCTGTGCATATGCTCAACGGCACTGACCCTGGGCTCCCGTGGTGGGATGTCCTGGGCCTGAGGTGGCAGTCTGGCCTCGTTCAGGGGCCTAAGAGCTTTTGTTCTTGTTCATCATATCATAGAATCAGAGAATCTTAGGACTTCAAAGTCAGAAAGGATGTAAATAAATGTGTTATTCTGACGGTCTCATTTTTATACTCGGGAAAACTGACATACGAGTAACTTAAGTGACTTTCAGAAGCACACAAAGTTCATGGCAGACTTGAACCCAGATTTCTTGACTCTGCCTTTGCTTTAACTTCCGCGGTGCCTTAGGGTCCTTGTGCTGGGATTGGGACTGGCCAGGTGGACCTGCCGGTGGTTGCGAGGCAAAAGCCTTGGCTGACAGGTTGCGTGCTACACAGCTCAGTGGTATACTCTGCAAATGGCCCCTTGCGTGGTTGGACTTGGCAGTCCTGCCCCGGCATGTGTTGGATGCTGCCACAACCTTGGCTTCCGGGAGCCCAATGCCAAGGTTGAGCTGCACAAACCTCCAGCCCCAGCCCTATGCCAGACCTGGTTGCCCCTGCAGATCCCTGCCCCATGGTTCGTGAACAGCCATGGGTGCCAGGGTTTAGCTAGGGCCATGGCGGGCAGCCTGGCACCTGCTGTGACATCAGGGCATCTGAGCCTGGCGTGGATCCCTCAGGAATGTCTCGCTGCTGTAGGCAGGTATTCTGGGTGGCGCCAGGAAGGCTCTGCCTGGGGAACGTCTGGCCCTGGCCTCGGTTGACAGTGGTTGATTTCATGGCATCAGTGGTCTGCCCAGAGGATTCCCTCGTCGTCCTCCCAGAAAGCTTTGCTCACCGTGGCTCATGACGTCATCCTCATGATGTGGAGCTGATCTCCCAGGAACAGGTTTCGCTTTCTGCAGAAGCGTACTGTGCTTTTGAAGGTGCGGTGGCAGGTGACACTACTGTGATCTGTTAGTCCTCCCTCCACGGGGCCACTCCGTCATTCAGCAGGTGTCCACTGAGACCCTCCTGTGTGTCCAGCATGTGCTGGCCAAGGACCCTGCACACCCCTGCTTGGTGCCACGTGGATCCTCCTCTCAGAGGCCACTGTGGACTCTTGGCATCCAGCCGNGGGGAGGTTCTCGTCACCTTGTCCTGCAGCCTCTCTGAGGAGCTGACACTTGAGCTGAGGTCTGAAAGGCCTGATAAGCAAAGGGAGATTGTGGATCAGGCTGAAGGGACAGCGTCTGCCTAAGCCCCCCGGCAGGACGGGCACAGAGGCCTGAGGACCTGGAATGAGCTGGTGCGGCCAGAGCACCGTGGCTGGGGGAGTGTGTGTAGACTGAATGCGCCTGATGGCCTGGGTTAGAGGGGGGCTGAGGTGTGCCGCAGGAAGTCAGACAGGGCTGCAGCACCGGAAGTCATTGCCAGGGTCGCCCCCTTGACAGCAGTAGCTGCCTCTGTTCTCATGCAGCCAGAAGCGGGGAAGGCTGGTGGGGCTGAGTGCTGAGGTGAGGGGCCCAGGTGGCCTCTGGCCTGAGTGGCCCTTGGCTCACTGCAAACTCTGCTCTGGTTCCAGATGGGTCCTCTCACAACACTGACAGCAAGGTGCGCGCCCCAACTTCTGGCTGTAATGCTCACACACCCATCGATGCAGGCCGGGAGCCTGTAGGCCTTGGGGAGGACTTGGCTGGTTCTGGGAACTGCGAGTGGGACGCTCGCTGGCTTGGAGAGCTGTGGGTGGGGCAGGCAGCGCAGGCCTTGGCCTGGATCCTGGGAAGCCACCTGCGGGCAGGGGCTGCTCCACAGGCCCACCTGAGCAGGTGTATGGAGAAGGTGATAGGGGTTAAGACAGGTGCTTAAGGAGTGAGAGGGTTGATGCGGAGCTGGGGTGGAAGCAAGCCCCTGTGACCTGGGACCAGGCAGCCCCTTTCTGGTCCTCGCTTTGCTCAGCTGTCAGCTGTGACAGTTGGGCCAGATGACCACGGAGACGGTCTCCAGCCCTGACAGTGATCTCAGAGTGGAAATGCCAGCCTACCCTGGTTTGCCATCAGCCTGGGAGGCGATGCCTTCTCTTGACCACCACTCGGCCCTGCACACCCCTTCCCCAGCTCCGAGGCTATGTGCAGCCCTGGTGTCTGTTTGCCTAGAGGGCCTGAGTAGTGAGTGCTGTGGCACTATAACAAGGCATGTGACATTTGTCAGGTGAACAGCCTGGTGGGCGCCTTGCCAGCTTCCCGTTGATAGGAGATCGAGAATGCTTATAAGTTGGTGCTTAGACGTTTGGTGCTGAAATCTGGGGACCGAAAGGGAGGTATTGTTTTCAGTGGGGGGCCTGGGAAAGCGGGGGAGAGAAGGTATTTGCCGTCTCAGATAATAGTGTTCAGTTTGCGTCCAGCCCTCTCCCGCAGCATTCTGGGTTATGTTTTGGCAGGGGCTACATTTTTTTTTCATGGACTTTCCTGTCATCTCTGTGAACAACAGTTTCTCCCCCATCAGGACCACGATTTCTCTCACTGCTTCCCAGATGGCTGAGCGAGGCTCGTGACGCCTCAGACGGTCTGGGGTGATGACCCAGGTGGATGGATAGTGGTGGGTGGCGTCTGCCTTCAGGTGGGGGTACCTGTGACCCAGAGGCCACGGCTGGGGCGGGTGTGCAGAGACACCCAGGAGAACCTGCTGTCTTTCTGGGCGCTCAGGCCAGCCCGCCCCATGCAGCAGCTCTCTTTGGACCTTCCCCCCATCTGGAAGGGTGTCTCTTTTGCACCGTCGGTGGTGCGTGTCCCGGACAGTTCACTCTGGAGGTTGGGGGCCTGGGTGCCGTGACTTTGCCTTGCCCTTTCTCAACCCCTGTTCTGTGAGTGACCCTGCTGTCCACCAGCAGGGACGGGTGAGGGGCTACTGCTGGTGATCTGCTCCCAGGACGCTTGCTCTGCCCCCGCAGTGCTCCACTGTTCCTCCCATCTCCAGCCCAGTCTGGGACAGTGACTTCCCCTATGCCATCTCTGCGTGGCTCTCAGCCATCCCAACGGACTTATTTTGGTAATAGGTAACACATGCGTACAGAACAAATTTGAGAACGGTGTAACCCCTGGTTCCTGTGCTGGGGCAGCTGTTGGTTCCAGTGGCCTTGAACCTTTTCAGGGGGCTCTGTGTATGTAAACAAAGATGGTCTTCCTGTCCCCGTGCAGACCATCGCTCTGTACAGTAGACCTTGGAAATGATTCTCATATTGGTCCTTCCGGCTGCCTCGTTCTTTTGAATGGCTGTGTGGTGTTCCGTTAAATGACCTTACCATCCCTTTCTTAGACATTTCTCCACTGATAGACGTTTAGGACGTTTCTGATCGTACTTTAGAGACTTGCTACAGTGATTGAAATGCCTTGTACATACATCTTCGTGTTCACATGTGGAGAGTTCTGTGGGATGATACCTAGAAATGGAAGTGC
>NW_017732545.1:6182-9793 GCF_001890085.2 Hipposideros armiger
CGTGCTACACAGCTCAGTGGTATACTCTGCAAATGGCCCCTTGCGTGGTTGGACTTGGCAGTCCTGCCCCGGCATGTGTTGGATGCTGCCACAACCTTGGCTTCCGGGAGCCCAATGCCAAGGTTGAGCTGCACAAACCTCCAGCCCCAGCCCTATGCCAGACCTGGTTGCCCCTGCAGATCCCTGCCCCATGGTTCGTGAACAGCCATGGGTGCCAGGGTTTAGCTAGGGCCATGGCGGGCTGCCTGGCACCTGCTGTGACATCAGGGCATCTGAGCCTGGCGTGGATCCCTCAGGAATGTCTCGCTTCTGTAGGCAGGTATTCTGGGTGGCGCCAGGAAGGCTCTGCCTGGGGAACGTCTGGCCCTGGCCTCGGTTGACAGTGGTTGATTTCATGGCATCAGTGGTCTGCCCAGAGGATTCCCTCGTCGTCCTCCCAGAAAGCTTTGCTCACCGTGGCTCATGACGTCATCCTCATGATGTGGAGCTGATCTCCCAGGAACAGGTTTCGCTTTCTGCAGAAGCGTACTTTGCTTTTGAAGGTGCGGTGGCAGGTGACACTACTATGATCTGTTAGTCCTCCCTCCACGGGGCCACTCCGTCATTCAGCAGGTGTCCACTGAGACCCTCCTGTGTGTCCAGCATGTGCTGGCCGAGGACCCTGCACACCCCTGCTTGGTGCCACGTGGATCCTCCTCTCAGAGGCCACTGTGGACTCTTGGCATCCAGCCGTGTCATGTGCTTACTCTGCTGAGAGGTGCCTGGCTTCCATTGTGTTAGTCTGTCTTGATCCAGGGTTGGGAACAGATGCAGAGACTCGGGCCCAGTGTGGTGGCCCCTTGGGGTGGGCCCCAGTATCAGCTCTGCCACTTTACTCTGTGACCTTGGGCTAGTTTCCAGTTCCTTCCTCCTTTCTGAAAAGATGGGCTGGACTAGGGGACCCTTAGGCCTTGCAAGCCTGACCATCTGGAACTCTGCCTCTGGGAGAGGAGATTGTAAAGTCTGTGCTGTTTTTTTTCTTGCTTTGCCGAGTGCTGATACCATATGCATTGTGCCTGGCCTCACAGGCTAAACTGCCAAGCTAAAGGCCTAGGTAGGCTTCGGCTGGCTGGACATAATAAAGGCTCACTTTTCTCCTTTCAGCGTGAATTTTAAAAGGATGCCCCTGAGCACCCCTGGCCATGTTAGACTTGAGATGGTGTTCCTTCTGTCGGGCCTTTCCATGCCTGGTTTTGTGGGCTCGAGGGCTCTGGAACCAAACAGCTTGGGTTCAAGTCCCATTGTGGCTACTTCCCAGCTGAGGGAGCCTGGGCAAGGTACTGAGGTGCTCTGAGCCTCCATTTCTCGGTCCATCAGATGGGCTGCTGATAGGACTTGCTGCATAGGGCTGTAGTGAGGGATAAACGTGTCATTTCCTGCAAAGCGTGTAGAACGCTGTCCTGTGCTTAGTGAGGAATAGTTAGCTGCTGTCAGCACTGTTATTCTTGTCATTATTAATAACAAGCCATCCTAGANGCAGACAATGCACGCTTTGCCTGTGGGTTCTTCGTCATTGTTTTACCTGAAAGGAAATAGCATAGAACCAACCTTTAGTAGCCCAGACTGACAGGTCATCGTGGCAAAGGGAAGAAAACTCGGTGAAGCTCATTCTGACTCTGAGCTTCTGCCCCGAAGTGCCACGTGCCACGGGCTCTCACATTTCGGTGGCCACACGGATTCCGAAGGCCGTGACTGACTGCAGGGAGTCGGGGGTGTGGGACCCACCTGCAGGCCAGGGAGCCACATGTGTGAACAATAATACAGCAGCTGCACAGTGCTCTTTTCTTCTAAACAAAAAAACCAAAGCAGATAATTGAGCTACCCCGTGGGGTTGTTGTGGGGACTAAATGAATGGACACGCACGGTGCCCCGAGAACAGTGCCTGACCCGTGTGTGTGTAAACATTTGCCGCTCCACTGTTAGTGCCTGGGATGTGATGACACAGGTAAAGCTCTTGGCCCAGGTGTCGCACTTGTGACCACTCAGCTATGTCAACTTATTATTATTATACCGTGACAAAAGTACCACTCTAGCAGCCTTATCTGTGGCTGTCGGTCCCAGCCAACTTGAGAGTTCTTAGTTGTAATTGCAGTCAATGAGGCAGCGATTATGAAAGCGTCCCCATATGGGAGCTGTGCTTTGTGACAGGGGAGCAGAAATGTGAACTGATTTTAGCCTAAGAGACAGGACCAGGTGGGTGTCAGAGGTCCTGGGCACTGTGCCCGGCTCTGCCCATCACCTGCTGACCCACCTGGGCCTTGCTTGCCCCATCTGCCATGCAGGGAACACGCCAGGATGGCAATGTAAGATGGTGGCATTGAGAGCAATGGTATCTCGCTCAAAAGGCGGTCGCTGCGAGCAGCGGTGAGCACCTCCAAGACCACAACTCCATTTTGCTCTGGGCCCCTGGAGCTCAGAAATGATTTCCCAGCTGCACTGCATCAAACCCTGTCAACCTCAGATGTTTATTGAGCAACCAGCCACGAGCACGAGGCTGTGTCTTGTGAGCCATAGGGACGGAGCGCAAGTAGAGGAAACAGAAATTTGTGTTTTCCCAGGTCTTCTAATCTGATTGGGAGGATACATCGAAACCTATCAAAAGTTAACTGAGTTTCTGTCCCTTCTTCTTCTTCTTTTTTTTTTAATTTATTTTTTTTTTTATTTCTGTCCCTTCTGAGGGCAGAGCCTGCCGGTGTGTGGGCCTCCTGGTTGGTGGGGTCAGTGTAAGAACCTTGGGTGCCGGCAAAGGACACAGGTGGTCACCATGGGCCGTGGAGAGGCCACTGTTTCCCGAGCGCGTCCCAGGTGACCCTCTCTGGTGTGGACACTGCACGTCTCCTGTCTCACTGGTGCTCATATCAGTCCCTGGGAAGATGAAATTGCTTCCCCGTTTTTTAGGTGAGGGAACTAAGACCCAAGGAAGTTAAGCCACTTGGCCTGGGTTCACTCAGTTTGAACTCTGCTCGTGTTTTTTTCAAATATGCCTCAGAGGGGCTTTGGCTGGCAGCTGATGGACCCCTATGGTGGGGAGGGGGCGAGGGCCAGGGATTCAGGGTCACCCGAAGTAAAGGTCACCATCTGGGATTGCCTCTGACACAGCTGGTGCCACATGATGAAATGTTGGCCTGCAGATGCCAGAGGAGGCAGAGCTGGGCAGAGCTGGTGGCCCCGGCCCCTGAGGACAGATCCTGTCCTGGGGTGGCTGTGAGGTCAACCTCTCAATGACTGCTGCTCCGAGTCATAAGGCCCCTCCTCCCGCAGAGGAGGTGGCACACAATCTGTCCATTGTGTGCCCAGGCCAGGCAGGCAGTGGCTGCGAACCGTTCTTTCTGCCCTGGGGGTGTCGGTGCCATTTAGTGCCATTAGCAGTCTGTAGGGCCTTTTCCTGTGTGGAGAGGAAGGCTGGCCCCCCAGGCAGACCCACGACTTTATGACCCTGTTAGTAGCCTGGAGCAGAGCTGGACTTTGCACAGCCCTGGGGGGTGTGGGGGTGTGGGGGAGGGGATAGCCTCCCCCAGAAGCCTGAGCTGTGACCCAGCTCACCGGCTGGGGCCCCTGTGTGTGTGTGTGTG